>NC_042494.1:70323428-70347856 GCF_005508785.2 Acyrthosiphon pisum | reverse complement strand
TCTGGAGGTATTGCATACCTTAAGTAAAATAAAATATTTGCAATTAAAATTTATAAATATTGTATAATTACAAATAATTACAAAGGTATAATAATAAATTGTAAGATAAATCTTACCATGTCTTCGGATATCCTTCGTGTATATAATTTATACTGTACAAATCCATGTCTTCAGTATGCCATGCAAAGGAAGTTTTCCACATACCGAAATACAGATAAGCTGTATTAACACCTTCAATGCTGATACCATAATCTTCATTTACATAATCCAGTATAGTGCCTAGTTTGTTAATATTCCAAACCTTAATTAAACAAAAAAAGATTATTTACTTCATTTAAATATACAATTTGAGATAAAATGAATGTATAAATTTAACACTTACATTAACATCTTTATCGGTAATAGATCCTGATACATCTGCACCATACATTGGGGATTTGTAAATTATATTTTTCCAATATTTTCTTTCAAGGTCCCCATAATCAAAATGGTTAGGTGTCTTATACTCATCAGATTCAGCTATTAACTTGTAATCTCCTACTGTCATAGGTTTCTTTTGTATATTAAGTTGTTGATAAAGTCCTTGCTTACCTTGTACAACCTAATTCATTATAATAAATATTAGACATAATTTGTTAAAAGCTATGTACTTATATTCATTACTTGACATATAGGAGCTGGAATTTTCAAATTCATAATATCATCTTCATAATAACTTCTTTTTCTAGGTATCCACTCAGGTGGTGGGATAACCTACAAGATTAATATTATATATTTAGAAAAAAGGTCAAATTTTAACAATAAAATCTGAAATCATTATAAAAAAAAAAAGCTATATTTTTATAATAACATACTTTTGCCACGCCAGCCTTATGAGCACCTTGCGATTCCATCAGCTCAATATAGCTACTAAAATTTTGAAATTCTTTCCATGTTGGTCTAAATACCATGATTCTAGGTGCATTTTTATTCGAACACATCTTGTCTGAAATTATAAATAAATAGTTACTAAAATCAATATGTTGTAAGTACAACTAAATTTGAATTGATCTATCATATTATAATAACTACATTTTTACTCCAGAAGGTTTTAATGATGGCAATAAAATATACATTGTTGTGTTTTGAATATCTGTAGACGAGAAATTGCAACAAAAAAAAGATCTAACACTATATATTTTTAAAAGCTTTAAAAATAATTTCTTAATCAGGTAGGTACTTAAACTAATCATCAATTGGTGAAAAAAATAATGATAAGCAAACTTTAGTGCGGCATCTTTTTAAACCAGCAGACGATTGAAAAAATCTAGTATTAACTGTTGTTTTGATAGATTTCATAAAGAATAAGATTAAGCCAATCTCAAATTGTTTTTTTGTAAAGTAATATGTACCTAAAGACATACCTAACCTATTCCATTATAAAATGTTAATAAACATCAAACACATTTGGAAACTCACAATTTGAAGATGTAGGTATCTATGTAGAAATTAGAACGTTACACGCCGTTCCCTAATCTAAGCGTCGTTCAGCATCTATATTCTATTTTCTTTCAATCCGTCCGACGGTGACACCGACGGACTCATCGGTCAAACGCAATACCTGCAGTTGGTATTGGTTCTTTGCTAACTTGGTAACACACGAATGTATCAATCAACAATGAATGGCCATAATACTTCGGACTTGACGAGATGAAAATTCGACTGGATCTATCGTTTCAACGAAAACTTTTACCACCAACGAACGGACTCGCAGCGATGTTCTTCGGCTCTGTGATAGCGAAGTCTTCGATGCTTTCACGGCAAATACCGTTGTGGTTACTACTTACTAGTTGCTATGATTTCGTATTTATCGTCAAACTTCTAAGTTTCCAATAGACTACGACGAGATGATCACGGTACACATAACATGTATAAGGTGCCTTTATTATAAAGATTAAAGAGCCACAAAAGTATATCTATACAGATTACAAACGTTATTATTGTTGTTGTTGCCGAACGCCATTACCAAAACACTGGAAATCTCGTAGGCCACAGCCAACGAATTCGTACCGGTGTGAAACGTTCGATATCCGGATCCCATACCATGTCACTGTGAAACAATCGTTGATTCCAGTAGACCGCGGATTATATTATGACTTTATTAGTATTGTATTAATTAATATTATTAAGACATAAGGGATCAAACTGTTGTACTCAAACTCAAGTCACCACACACCAAGCACGCCGAACGTACCTATTTACGCGGAAGTGTGGCGGTAGCGGTACGCACCATTGATCAACGGTTCGCACCGGCGGTGATGGCATCAGTACAGCAGTTCGCCAACATCACGGACAAGAGTCCGAGTCTGTCGGACGGCTACACTGTTTTACCTCGACCACAAAAACTGATTACGGAAGACGGAACTAGTAACAACTACAACTACTAACTGATAATGCTGTAATTGGTGTCCAAGCAAATAAACAATGTTATTGTTTTTTTTTACACATTTAATATTTATTATTTTTTATCACAGTATTTACATAGATCAAGGGTCGTAGACCTAGTGTGTAGTTTTAGACATTTTGGCTTAATACATTTTTAGACGAAACTTTTTTCTTGTTTTTTATCTTTGTTTTAACCTACCATATTGTTAATTTTTAATATTTATTCTTGGGTTAGTTGTTCCCCTAGTTCTGACATCAATAATTATTCTAATCTGTCAAATATTATTATGTAATGATTTAGTGCAATACCAAACTGATCTGGATACCAAAGTAAGACAATTATTTTAATATCTATAATAATGCTTAAATTTATTTTAACAAATTATAAATTAAGTTAGACATTTAGTTAATAGAAAACTCACCATCTTTAAACTTTTTTTTTTATTAGTTCTAAGACAGCTTAAAAAAGTACCCAACATAATTTATTTTTATTCCCATTAGGTAGGTATGTTTATAGGTAATAATCTTTGATATTTAAACATTAAACTAGTAAGTAGTATTTAAATTTGATCAAATGTTTTTGTTAATTTTAATGTAAAATTCATTATGTTTTATAAATTATGGTATGACATATTTAGTGGTTATATTTTTTAATAGGTTTAAATTAAATAAAATTAAATATTTTTGAAGAATAGGTAATACAAATGCTAAACAATTGTGTAAACACTAAATTGGTCACTTAAATATTGAATAGCTCAATTTATCAACACCTAATATTAAAGTACGCCTAGTTGGTGACAGGAAATAGGTGCAGTTAGTATAGCTATACTTTTGTAAATTAGTTTTGATTATTTATAATCTTTTTTTACAACACTTTAATGTGATGTGATGTGATAAAATAATTTAACAAAAATACTAAAATATGAAATTTATGTTTAACATGTATTTAATAACTAAAGAGTAATTTGAAATATCCAAACTTACTATATTTTTTTTTTTAATTTTTTGATAACTAGTGTTTAAATTAAAGTGGATTAATGATATTGTCAATTGGTGACGCTGATATCTGTATGTATACACTTTACAAAATATTATAAAAAACACATTTAAGTACTTTCATAATCTAAATTCTAAACACACAACAGTTTTATAAAAGTAATTTTATTTTTAAATATCTTTGAAAGTTCTATTTAGTTTATTGAAAATTGTTATTCTTGAGCAATGGGGTGTGTTTAGACCAATTTTTCGGGCTTGTAAAATATAACAAATCCTGGGAGGGTGCCGCTGCCAAGAATTTTTATTTTGTAAATTATATACAATTTTAATTAAATGAAAATATAATATATAATGATATAATATATGCATTTAAAAAAATGAATATTTGAATAGCTTGAAAATGAATTACATTTTTATTTTGTCCAGTCTAATAATATCAGACATTTAGGCAAGGTATTTGAAATTATTTTTACCATTTCTCGACTTTTATAGTAGAAAATATAGATATATAAAGCATAGCTCTGATCATCGACTTTGATGGAGGTTTTTGAAAGCAAATTGGATCTAGTTAGTACTTGTTGGGAGGCTAAAATAGAAATTCTTCTTATTTTAAAATAATTGGGAGAAAAAACAAAATAAATAAATTACAATTTGTTGACTATAGAAACCCTAAGTAATTACTCATTATAACAAAATATAAACATTTAAAAAATATCTTATGTTGTAGAAATGTCTGGGGTCACAAAATAATATATTTGCAGGTTTGCAACCCTGGTATTTGTTGGGCCAATACTAATTTAACGCCTTGCAACACATATTTTACGCCACTGCTCTAAAATATTTTTGTTAACAAATAAATGTTTAATGTAGTTAAATATTAATAAATTGCTTTATTTTTTTTTTTTACAATCAAATATTAAAAATTGAAAAATTGAAAAATTCATAAATACAATATCTTAACTTTAATATAAATTCAATATTATTTACAAAATATTTTATGTTAGGTAATATTCCACAAAATTTTCATATTTGTACATACATAAACAATAATAATAAAACAGCATGTACCTACTATGTAGCTACTATTTATAGTTAGGCTTAAGTGCCAAGTGGTTCTTGTGGCTTTTTAGGATAATATGATAATTTTGCCATCTGTTATAACACATTTCAATCAATTTTGAGCCTAAAATATGATATTTTAACCCATCAGGTACCTATTACACTTTTTCAAAGCTTGTATTCCCTACTTTTTCATTCATAATAATATTTTAATATGTTCAGTCGAGTTTAAAATTTAAAATTACTAGTTAATATTATTTTTGAACGATAAAAATATGTATGTGGTTTTTAAATAAAATTAATTAAATATACCTAAATTAAGAAATATACATTAGATAATCAATGGATTGGTATATTATGTATTGTTAGTTATATAATGATAATTTTCATTAACTACCATACTCTACGCACTGTTTAATTAATCACTGACACTATATACAACATATAAATATACTTATATTATGTATATTATTATATCTAATTAAAAAAAAAAATAAAACGCTGATTAAATCTTAATTACTTAATGATATTTGTATTAATTTATGTTGGTACATAATACATTTTGTAATTTAGCAAGTAGGTATTGTAAGTACCTAATATAGTTGTTACTTATTATTAGAAAATTATTTTTTTTTACTATGGTAGATTTAAATAAGTATGTAATAAGTTTTTGAGTTTCAATATTTATCGAGATATTTATTTTTTATTTTTTTTATTGGTCTTGAAATTATAAAATTCTGCTTCGACTTTTAAGGCCATTAGCATTACATTTGTATATACATTTTAAGAATAACTTATTCAATTAAAAATTAAAGAAGAATACAAATTTTTTTTTATTATTTATATTTAGTTACTGATTTTTGGTTTTGTTATTCTGATATGATTTTTTCAAAATATGTTAAATAGTTGGTGCAAAAAAAGTACATATTATAATACCTATATTAAATTTAGCAAATCACTAGATAAATTAATGGTACTATTATTATTTTATTAATTTTATGTATTTTAGAAATTGTAGAAAAAATAATAGTACAGTAATATATATTTAAGATAATCTTCAAGGGACCAGTTAAAAAAACTTATTAAGCAGCAACTTTTTTATTTTATTTGAATATTTTATTTCTCTGGACCATATGCATGTTAACCTATTAATCAGGAGCGTCTTAAATGAGTTTTACTGTACTTTTTAGTTTTTTACCCTTTTACACTACAGTTATTTTAGTAGGTAACTAATATAGGTGTGCGCATAGGGGGAGAAGATGTAGCATATTATACTGCCCTTGAAATTTTTTTCAGACAGCCACCAAGTATTGAATTCTGAGCTGCGTTTAACAATTTTACCTCCATAAAATTATATAGTGTAGGTATATTTTAAAATAAGATTTTCAAAAAATTTTAAGATATTATTTAGTAAATATGTAGAATCTTTTCTAGAGCCCCCCCCCCCCCCACCTAAATCAAATTTTTGGATTTTTGAGGAGTTTTTCCTAAATAATTATCATAGTAATTGAAAAAAAAAATAAAAAAATGTTTGCATTTTCTAAATGCCAATTATTAGCAAATAATTAAATTTGAGTGACCTATTTCGAAAATTAACCACCAAAACCCTATTTTTTTTTAAATATTTTTATTATTGGAAAATAGGCCGGAATAATCTCACGCTGCTCCTGAAGTCAGAGTTTACGTATGACTATGGTCACCAACGATATAACTACATTTTTAAAATATTAAATTATTAAACTAACCATTATAATTATACCTATTGTTTTCATTTTATTTAAAAAGTATTTGCTTATGGTGATTCTATTATTCACAAATAATAACATCTGAGTGTGAAACATTTACATTAAACATAATATTATATTGTGTAATCCATTATAAAAATATATTGTAATTTTTTGTGATATTTCCTATATGTTTATGAGAAATATTAAATTTATTCTTGATTTTTATATTACCATAGTATTTAATACAGTATAACTATTATAAAAGTACATTTTTCAGAATTGATGCTGTTATTTAAATAAATAAATTGTGATATTATATTTTAATTTAATTAATAGTTTTATTTGGAGTCGAAGATTAACATCTCTACTGTACGTAAGAATGTATAAGGTAAGTAGTTTAAATATTTACTAAATAATTTATTTTTATTCTTTATATAAATTTAAGTATCTTAGTTAGTTAATACTTCAAGTATAGGTATAGTTTCAAGTTAAGCAATTTAATTTCAATAAATAAGCACAAAATTAATTATTTCAAAACTAATGTCATTAAATATTAAATAATACATGTTAATATTATATTCTAATTTAAAGGTTCTCATTACTATTTTTTTTTTATTTGAGTTCCATTTTATTTTTGATTTTAAAATTTCATTTAATTTATCTTTTCTTAAAGCAAGCAAATAAAAACTTTTGTAAATAAATAAAAATAAATATTTAATCCTTTATTGCTATGTTTAGTTCAAAAAGTGTTAAAATATGAACAATTTAAAATCAGTCGCGGCTTTTTCATTTATAAATTATATCCTGAAGTTTTGATAAAGTAGGTACTTTTTTTTAACCTGTATATTTTGGATTTCATAAAGAATCAAATTGTTGACATTTTCTTATATTATATATTTGTGAACTTCTAAAACTAATTTATTCGGATTTTATTTGTTGTTGTCTTCAAATATTACGAATGCTGAGAACAAATTGTTTATTTTCTTGCTGTATATTAATTATTAAAAAAAAATGAATTTAGAAGATAAAAATAATAATATTGGTACTATTGAATTTTCAAACGTTTTAAGTGTCCTTTCATTTTAAAAATAATGGATTTTTTCTGTTTAATTAGGCTTCATAAAATGCCTATTGAAAATGCCCTAACAATTGGCTAAAAAAAATTCACATTACTGTACGACGTATTCTCATAAAAATATAATGTTATAACTTATAACTTATAACCATAGTAGGTACATATTTTCTGTCATTCTTAGTTGTGTATTTGTTTCTATATCCTAATACGTGTACATATGAGCTCAATGTCAAATATTACTGCCATATAGGTGATGTGATAGTAGAAGGGGTTTGTAACGATATTGGTATGGACAAGACAGAACCATGAATGCCGCAGTGTTGTTTTAGCGGTCGACCTCATTGGCGGTATTTTACTACCTTTATTTTACGTGTGTAGTAAAGCCTATTAAAATTTGTTTCCCCAGAGAAAGTTAAATTAATATACATATTGGTGAGAGTGTTCTTCTAGTCAATTACAAGAGTTTTGGTAAGATTCTATATATTTATTGACTCGTTTTACTATTATAATGTATTATCGTATTTCGATTAAAGTAGCTAACAAAATAATGTCATATCTACGATAGCCGATAGGTATCTAATATTCATTATAATATCGGACTAGGATTTAATAATTGAGGTCATTAACTCATAATTTGTTTTGTTATAATATGTGCGATATTATCAATGTTTAATACAACATCGTGTTTTATGTGTTATAAATCTAATAGGTCAATAATTTTACCATAGCAGTGGAGCCGTGAAGGTAATAGCAGACGCCAATAGTTTATTCAGCTGGTTATATAACTATCCTAAAAAAATACGTTATGAATTAATATAATTATTCTTCTATCATTCGAATATGAGTGGAGCTTAAAATGCATAGATTTTTTTCACGTTGGTTGTTATGTAAAGTATAATATTATTTATATACAAACGTCAAAAAATTTGTAGCTACTTAAATAATAAATGTTATATTATGTAAGTAAAAATAATGATTATACATAGGTTTTAAACATATAATAAAAGTAATTTAAAAAGTAGATAAAATAAAAAGGGTGAGAAAAGAAAAAAATATTTTTAACATAATTAGTTTTTTTATATTTTTCTTATGTATAATGCATTTCTAAATAATTTTAAAAACTAATATTACAATATGTGTTTTAAATGTATTCATAAATCATATTAGGTTTACGTGTGTATCGTAAATGACCTTAAAGAAAATATACTACAGTAACATTGATTAGGGGCACTTTAACGGGTTAAAATTTTATTTTCATTAAACGCACCATCTCTAAATTGACGCCGGTTCATAACTGAGTTTCAATCATATTTAAATATCATAATACCTCTGAACATTATGTTACCTATGTTACCTAGTTTCTTTCGTTCCGCCGTTACTTCATTTGTTTTAAATGACAAATTAATTAATATTTTCTTCAATCTGAATGTACAATTTGTATAGAATTACAGTATTTTTAAATTATCATATATACTATTCGTGTGGGTAATAGGTTATAGGTACCTATATTATATATAATTTGATAATTTATATTATATAGGTGGACTACGTTATGTTAGAAGTTAGTTTTCGTCGTTCTAAAGCATAATAGGTAATATTTTTTTTATAAAATATTGTAGTGTAAAAATTCCATATTCACTATTATTTGCAAAATTAAAATTGCTCTTGTACTTGCGAAGTATAAACTAAAATTTGCATGTGTCAAAGATCAAGTCGTATCAAAAGTAATTTCTTTGTTTTTTTCTGCAATATTTGTAAGTAAATTACCGCGATAAACTACTTGTTGCGATTAGGAAAAAGCGATTTGTATAAAGTAAACGTTTCAGTAGATTAATAAACATGCGATTCAAATTAAATAGTACTTATGACTTACAAATTATTATGCACAATTAATAGTAATAACAATTTATATATAAATTATTAATGTTAAAATATTATGCTATACTTATTTTTATTGCATAATCTTATATTTGAAATTATAATCCAATGAATTCTCAACATTTTCTTCATATATCTTAATTTATAAAATTTTAATATTTTATTGAGTGTTAATTGTAATTTTATTTTTGTTTAGTTGTTTTTTTTAATCATTTGACTTAATTTATTAAATAAAAATTAAAATATTTCTCATGAATAATTAAAATTACCAGTTTTTTCATCAGATATATAACAATAACAAAAAAAAGAAAAATTAAAGCTAACAAACTGTTTACCATCTCTCTACCTGTATACCTATTATATATTCATAAAAAAAAAAACGAATAAACATCCTAAAATATATCATAATTCAATCTTTAAATAAATAATTATTCTATTTTAGTTGTTTAACCTATATTTTTCTTCTTTATTTATTACTTTGGCCATTTTAATTTCTCCTTGAATTTCCTGTTTGTTTTGATTTTCAAGGTGAAAATTGTTAACTTCAACGTTTAATAGGAATTGTGAATTTACGTCTAGTTACGTACCACGTATGTCCGTATGTGTAAACTAAAAAAAGGGAGAGATAATAAAATAGGTCTGTGTAATATGTATTCGTATTCTATGTAAATTACGTCACTCTCATAATTTAAGCTAATTAAAGTCCTTACTAAATATATAACCTTAATTGAAGAAATAACAAAATATATTATATTTTCCAGGCCATTATAAATTATGCCAGTGCCAAATGAAAAAAATGAAACAAATAGTCATAAAAAACACAGACGATGGTCATTGATTGGAATTTTATCAAAAAAAAAGAAATTAAAAAAAAGTCAAGAGAGTGTGGACTTCTGTCCGTATGATGGGAAAATAAATCAAAAAGTGGCACACAACAACCACTTAAAACGTTCTACTGACTGTCTTATCGAGCAGTACACTTGTAGTCCCAGGCTAATAAGAAGATGTAATTCATTACAGTACACAAATCACACGTCCACGTATACAAATATTAACAGCCAATCTTCATCAAACGAATGGAAAACATCACAACATTCCGTATATAGCTCTAGTTCAAGTGCTTGCCATAGTGATATCGGTGTGTATAGAAGTTGCGGTAATAGTAGCCAATCGTCGCATTATATTAAAGAAGAGGACGAGCAGACACCTTCAGTTTTAAAAAGTGTTCCGTTTAGATGTTCATCTGAAATCGGATATTACCAATATAAAACTAACTATACTAAAAAACACCCAAAATCATATGTAAATCCAAACAAATTAATTGGTAAGAAGATTCCACCTCCTCCTCCCCCCAGAGACCCTAATATTACAACGGTTTATTATTTTAGAAATAATAGACTCATGTCACGAGAATCAGATTTGACGTGTTTTAAACAGGGATCTAATGATAATATTCCAGATAAAGTTAAGACTCTTGTCGATAAGACAGGATGTCGAAATGAAAATTTCACAAAAGAGCCGCCGAGAAGTAGACGACCCATTCAAATTTGTGACGTTGAGACTTTGTCGTCTGAATCTGAAAATTCCGTACCCAAAATTCAAACCGTTGAAGAAGCTCTTCAAGAACTGGAAGACATGTATAACAGTTTAGGACTAAGTGACGAGGATCTACTGGACAGAGCTGAACGGCGTGACCTTCCTACAGTACACCAAAACATGCGATACCAAAGTTCCGACGAGCTGGACTGTATAACTGTTAAAAGAGTATTGCCCAAGACCCGACGGTCAGGCGTACCAGATATTATATCCGATGATATGGCTTACCGAAGGCTGAATAAAAAAGAATCAAAACGGCAAAGTTTTATTCCAGGAAGTTTCCTCTTAGTTTTACCGACAGTTTATAATCTCGATAAAATCCCTAAACCGTCGTCCGGAGAGCCTGACATCACACTAGATGACGTGGTTTTCAGAAGCCAGCGACAACACCTCAACTTCCTAAAGATTTCTGATCCGCAACCGCCGTTTGGAATACCTCTAGGTCCGATCGTGAGCGCCGCTCCTACTGATTATTTACATGCGGTGCCCGAAGGCCGTTATAAACCTTCGTTCCACCCCAGAAAAATACCAGACACTGTTGAAGACGATTTGGCATTTCGGTCTCTTAGGAAAGACCATAAGTTTAAAACTTGTATTGATTTTTCGTTCGTTCATAGAAATCGATTCAGAATTAATGACCTGATTCCCAAACTGGATAATAATAGAATAAAAAACGATACTCATTGGATTATAAAAAAAAGACCATCTGATTACAGCTATAATAAAAAGAAACAAGTAAAACTCTCATATGACGATTTGGTCGATTCTATCATAGACGACAACCAACAAAACTTGATGGTAGTCAAAATAAATCATCATAAACCAATTATGCTGACAGGATTCACTTTTAGCGAAGCCAATCAATTAAGTAAGTCGCTTTTTTGCACGAACTTATTACCGCATGAGCCTCATAAATTATGTTTAACGAATGACACTTGTATTACAAACGATGCACTACCGCTAAAGTTAAAATTGATTTGTCCGTTATCGAACGAACGAAACGTAAACGGAGCGTCGCCCGTTGCTCTAACGTGCCCTAAAAGTTATCACGTTGCAAATTATGCCACTGATGAGTATCTAAAATATGCGGCTAAAAAAACACCTAGCGCGTCCATGCAATTCACAAATTTAGGTTTGACGTGCAAAAGCGTTGACAATAAAAACCAACCGAATTTTAGAGAGCTTATTAAACGAGAGTACGCCCATAGGTATCTGCGGTCGACCGATAACCGATCAAACGATGGTTTCGTGGTGGTAGGCAATAAACGCGAGCGAGACAAAAATAACAAATACCAATTTCTAAAATATAACGAAGAAGATAATACCTGTGCTTGTGCCACAGTCGAGCAACCGGCCAATGTACTCTCCGCCATCGTCGCCGAGCCAAACACCGAATGCTTACAGATCCACAGCGACGGACCTGCACCAGTGGTATTTGAGTCTGCAGTTTCTTCTGCAAGTAAATCCGAAAACCGAACCGAGACTTCTAATAATAAACAACCTTGTAAAGACCTATCATCATCCCTATCTACCGCTAGTGTGCCGTCGATGGAGTATCCAAACCGTATGCCCGGATATTTGGAGGTGTGCTTGTACATCACAATATATATTTATCAATTATTTAGTGTAAACGCATACGGCACTTTTATAGCGTTGATCTTTCTCATAACTTTACATCTGTGTAGACGCTTTTCGTGAAGTCATAATACGCTCCTTGTACAATTTTGTTGAATTAATATTTAAGCTTTTTGTCGCTTTTTTTATTTATTTACTACCATAATTATTATTATTATTATTATTATTATCATTACTATTTATTTATTACACCTATATATACGTATGTAGATGTTCGGAGTAAACCAAATATTTTTGTGTACGTACGGTACGTTTAGTCTGTTTCGTAATATAATAACGCAATGTACACGCTGGGAGAAAATAAAAACTGCACAACGCATATTAAATATTATTATTATTATTATTATTATTATTACACAGTTGATTATTTTCCTTATCCCTCCCCCTCCTTACTCCTTAGATATTATAACTCACTCGCTCTCCGCCTGAGCAATTTAGTCTGTGCAGGCTGCTGTCGTAAAATATATACATATATACTACCTTTATTGTAATAATATATGTAGTTAGTCGAAAAATAAAAAAACAAAACATATTGAGTTTCAAAAATATAATGACAGAAAATTAACACACACAAGTATGGTTTATGTATAGATGTATATTCTATAGTATGATAATTAAATTTAATCTTGACCCGCCAAATAAAGCAACACGAATAGTGTTGACAATAGAGACATACTACAAAGGTGTGTCATTTTGTTAAAATAATAATAATTTTGTTCGAATCGTTATAGCAATTATTGTTTTAACTATTTTTTTCATATATTAGATTTTATTCATAAACATCATATAGTTACCTATATCGTAGCAATTTACGATATCAGCCATATTATTACAGTTATTTTAACTTAAACTTAAACTTATTTCTTGTACACGGAAATAAATTATACTGTGCTCAACGTTCGTTACATAATAACTGTCGAGTTTTAAAAATTAAGTCATTATTCTCGCGTTTTTTTGCAAGTCAACTCAAGTCGCATACATATAAGACATTAAATCGTTGAACGAGGTGGTTAACTTTCTTATTTTGTTCACTTTGACAATTGATTAGTGACAACTTTCTCCAAATTGAGTTCTCGAATTCTTCACTCTGTATGTATGTATATTTTCGCCCTGAAGATATCTGCAACTTGCTTTTCCTCTCTGTAATACCTACCTGCTTATGTACACCGTTTATGTGTGTATAGTAGAAACTAATTTTCAAGATTTGTTTTCCCTTGGGCAATGGTATAGATATTAGATATATGTAATGAAAAGCCTAAATATTGTGTTTAACAACGCAGTGCACATACCACTATAATACCTATACCTACTTTATATTAGTCTAAACATACTAATCACACATTCTATGTATTGTTGAGCACATGGCTATCAAAAAAACTATTCTTGAATTATAAAATAACTACTTGTGTTTTGTTACTAATATTTATAAATATTATAACCTACTTATATGTACCATTATATATATATTATTAATTTTTTTCAGGACGACTGGAATGTAACTTAACATTTAAAATCGGAAAAATTCCAACGTATTATGATGTAAGTCAATTTAAATGCATTACACACAACATGTAATAATAGTTAAAGTATTAACTCAGTGGATTATGTACCTATTAGAATTTTAAATCTTACCTATATTTTTAACATTTTATTCACTTAACATAAATTACAATAATTCAATAATTACTACCTATGTAATCATATTTATAGTGTAATTATTATTTTAAAATTATCATAACACATAGCTACATAAGTAATTCGGTAATAAAATTAAAATAAATAAAATGTAAGAATTATAAATTTAATTTGAATAACTCAATAAATAGTTATTAATTATTTAAAATTAAATATGCTCGTGGTTTGAGAGGAACAGATAAAATTATTTGGCTGTTTAAATATTGTCGGTTTAGATGAAAGGTTGACATTTTGTGACGTATAGCTATAAAAAATTAAGTAGGTACCTAACAACTTGGCCTACAAAAAAATATATATTTTTAAAATTAAAGAATTGCTCGATAAATTCCTTAATGAGAATATCACGCAGTAACATGTTGATACTGAAATAATAAAATTTATCATTTTTATATACCTATAATGGTTGCTATTATCAGTATTAATTACATTACCATTTTTTTTTTTGAATTGTATATTGTATTTTACTAGAAACTAATTATGGTAACAGTAACACCAACATAAAAATTAATATTCCTATTATTTTATTTCCCCCTCTCCCCCCGTGCACCCCGGAGAACTTTTACTTATAACTTAAAAAAGTCCCTTAAAAAAAAAATGAGTATTCAAAATTACAATTTAATATTTTTTAATAATTTATTAAACGTTTGCTCATGTTATTATTATTATTATTATCATTGATTATGCATACTAATCAATTATTATTTATAATTTATTTATTAATATTTATATATGTATTCATAATCAATGATACAATACATGATACAATATATGATATATTATATATACTATACGTATATTAACGATATAATATTATAAGTCATAACATACATCATACATGCGTTGGACTTGTAAGTCATCAGTTACAGACTGTGGCTATCAAATTAAAATATTGTTTTATGTAATATTATTAAATCTAAAGACAATACAAACTATATTGATATTAATGAGTTGTTAATTCTGAAAAATGTAATTTATTTGATTTTTTATACGGATTATACTTAATTATGTTTTAATCATGAAATATTGAACAGTAAAACCGTTATCTATGACAAAAATAAGTATTTTAATAACCATAAGGTTTTTATAGTTTTGTAAAAATGGTAAAAATAATATATTATATTTTTCAAATCTATAGATTATACTCTGTAGCTATATTATAATATCTGAATATCTAGAAATTAGAATAACAACCAACTTTAAAAAAAAAATTTTACTACTGGTTTTTTCGAATAACATTTCAAGGATTACCTATATGAATTAAGTATTTTAAAATTATAACTGCAGTAAGAAGATTAAAATAATATGTTTTTAAGAATATTACACTATTACAGTTCTTATATTATATTAACACAGATTATTCGATTAACCGTGTTTATATTATGTACCTAATTATATATATAGATGCTGATGATGTCATAATAATTGTCGACAATACAGTTTATCTTCGAATTCTTTTACCGTAATAAGTAATAATAGCAATAATACTAAAAATGTTTTAATCAACCATTGTTGTGACGAAATATTGTGGAACCGTGGTAGTGTTCCGATATTTTCTTTGTTTTCCAAGAAGCTAGTCTATATTGTCAGATTTCACTAAAATCATTGAGCGTGTAATAGACCAAAGCTGGAAAACGCTATAGGTACCTTTCATTAATGCTAAAATGACGGTAAATCATTCGATTGTGAAGGTCTATTAAATACTGGAGGGGATCTGTTACTCTCAAACCATGTAAGGTTGCATTATTGCTGTTAGGAAAGATGTTATTCATTAATTCACGCACTTCGGTCCAGCTCGACTAGTTGTTATTACGCGATGTAACAAATATTATAGTACGTTGGTACATAGTGAATTCATATACTATATTGTTAATATTTTTTTTCCAGCTCAAAATGCCCTAATTATTTATCAGACTCGTATGTAAGTAATTATAATTTTTATTCGTCCGAACACAGTATTATTCCATTGAACTTGCCTAATCAAATTACATATATCAATAATTATAATAATCGTCACTGCAGCAGTATGGACCATCACCACCAACCCCACTACATTCGCCACCAACCAAATAGTTCCAAATCTATATTGAAACGAAAATCTCTTGAAATAATGCCCGCCGACGAAGACGGTCCGATGACGCCCGCAATAAAGGCAGACGTCAACGCAGACCCTCGGCTACAGTCATGTTCCTTAAAAACTTCCAACCACAAGTCATTCTGTAGGCAGGGCATACTGAAAAAACAGTCGGCCAGTTTTGACGACGAGTCGACACAGAAACCTATTTTGAAAAACCGCTGTCAGTCTTGCGACGATGAGTCGTTGCTCGCCAACAATTTTAGCGAACTCCATTCGATTTTGAAACGGAAAACGAGCGAACCGTCGCCAGAACCGCCGTCACATGGCATACTAAAGAGGCGTGGCGAACGGGACGTCCGCCCGCCTCGGGATCGCTGTCAGGCGGCAGTGGTGGAAGAGTCAAACCAAGACAGTCTCAAGCCAATTTTGAAGAAGATTTTGTCGGCGGCGGCGGTGGTGGCAGCGGACGACAAAAGGCCGATCCTGAAGTCGAAGTTAACGGCTGACGGTCTGACCAAGTGTAGTTCATCATCCAAACGACCATCGGTCGCCCAGCGGATATCTGACCTGGAGTCCGGGGTCGTCAGAGATGATCCTCCCGGCAGCATTCGTGACTGCAGACTGCAGCACACGCGTAGCGCCCGGGACCGGACGAGGTTTCGCACGCAGCCTGTAACTCCCAGCGAAATCAATGCCGTTAAAAAGTACGTTTTTCAAGGTGACAATCGCGTAAATATGATAATATTATGATGACGCGCGTATGTGTTGTCATGCAGTTTATTACATTTATCGTTCTAGAACTACTGCTGTTACTACGCACTCGGAAAACGACACTCATCAGATCGTAAGAAACGTTTCGACACCCGGCTGCAGCGGTCGCAGTTGGGCTGATAACGAGAATGTTGTCGCTGCGACCTTGAAGCGCACCAACAGCGTTTCGGTGAAAAATCGAGAATTCCAAAGTATTTTCGATAAGACCGCTGCAGGTATCTGCATTACATCGTCGGATGTCAACAGTAATATCTGCACAGGTATTTATTTTATTGTTATTAAGTACGTGTTTTGTTGTCTTATCTTTTAAACCATTTTTTATGATGAATTTGTTTAGCTTTATATAAAAAAAATTAATTAGCACAACAATAATAGGTAATAACGATAAAGATAATAACCTGGATACCTTAGTTAGATAACGAAAAAAATCCCTTTAGAGAATAATTATCATATTTTTTTATGTATTTTAATATGATATACTCATGTATATTCTAATTAACGGATTTTTCTATGGGCGTTTGAACTTTTGGTTCTAAAACACTGTAATATATACCCCCGCGTATAGAGATTTTGTATAGCGTTTTTATTGCTAACCGTTTTATTTGTAAACCTGTAAAGAACAATCATCAGATAACCTACTAGGTAATTAAAATACTAAAAAAACACTGTTGTTAATTTGCTCTTGATTTGACTCGACTTGTATCGTGCATACATTCCGGCCAATTACGCTGCTACTTAATTGGGTTCATTACATAAAACTATACTATATGTTAATTGCTGATATAATATTTAATAGTTTTACTGAAAATATGTATTATATTGTATATTATGTATAAATAGCCAAAAGTAGACCGTCAAAATATAAACAGTGCCAAGAAAAGAAGCTGAATGCTGCCAATCGTTACTCGACGCAGCCAGTGACTAACCACGAATTACAAGAAGCTAAGAATCTGAACAGTGCTAAATGCAAAAACGATGATGATAATGGTATGTCACGTACTTGTAGTAAAGTATTATGTAAATATAACAATGATTACAATTAGCTTCAGTAGTGTGCTAGACTATTGGTACTGTTTCTAAATAATAAACAAATAAAATATTATGTACAATATTTAATTTAGTTGTTATACTATCTGAAATTAACATGCTGTATTTAAACTAATAGTCTTTTTTATATAACATAGTTTTTTATTTTCAATTTTAATTTATTCACATTTGGCTTGATTTGAAAATATCTATAGTTTTTATCTTCGAATCTAATCTCACAGTTAATATACCTATGCAAAATAATATTTTATTATTTCGATTTGAAGCCTAGTAGTTTAGTCTCATATATATTAATTATGATTGGCAGTAATTGTATTTATGTATACTATTGTATGTGTTATGTATAAATTGAATAGAATATTATTTATAGTAATAAATATTTAACGAGAATTAATTATTTTGCTTTTGCATGCGTTTTGGTGATTGTTTTTATATTCTGCTTAAAATGTAAAAGGAAGATTGCCAAGAAGGAAATTAGGAAGCTTTATAATGGATCGGCTTCGTATATTTAATGGTAACGTTTTGTTGTTTTATTCATTTTTTCAATACACTTCTTCAACTGTAATTAATTTTCCATGCAAAATCTTACGTAATTCGTTGATATACGATGATAATATACGTATGATACATATTAATGATAATATACGTATTACGATTATGAAATGTAGGTAACACTTGTACTATTGACGTTGACAAAGTAGAGGAAAAAATATATTTAAGAAACGGGATGGCAGAATCAACAAAAAATCCAATTGAATGTCTTAATAAAGAACAATCAAAAGATGAGACGAACAAAATCGCAGATATTATTGTCCAACCTAAAGATGAGACAAAAACTGTCCTGAAAAATAAAATCCCATCAAAAAATCCGAAAAAATCCACAGAAATTAAAGTTCAATATAAAGATAAGACGAAAAAAAATCCAGAAATTAAAGTTCAACCTGTAAAAATGGCAAAAGAATCCACTGACAGTGAACGTCTCAAAAATCGTATTTCCCGAAATGTCGCTATAAATCGATCATTCAACAGCAATTCGAAATTGGAATTGCTCAGGTATAAAATCAGATATACAAATAAAATTGTGATTTTTTTCAAATAATTTTTTTAATTGTAGACAAGAAAAGTTTGGAACCATGACCAAAGAAAATGGAGAGTTACCGAAGCCTAAAAAGTTAGTGGAACCATCTAGTGATAATACTGATGGCACTTCAGTCATTAATGGAGGATCTATTAAGGATAGATTGGTAGCTTTGAAGAAAAGTGGTCAGATGGATTGGCAAAAAAGATTATTGAAAATAAAACCAGAGGATCACGAGGTGTCAAATAATTCAATAAATGTAAGGTAACTAAAACTAATGCTTATCAAAACAAAACCTAACTGTAGTATTTTAGGAGGCTCAAGATTTACTTCGCAAGCAACTTACTAGACAAGTTAAGTCTACCGAAGAACCAGTTGAATGTGTGGATAACATTTTAGTTGATCGACTTAATCGGCTTGAAACTTCTTCTAAGGATTGGAAAAAACGAGTTGAACAAAAGGACACTACTAATTTTACAGTAGCTGGGAAAATGCAAAATAAATCTTTACCACCTCTTACGCCTGTTCTTCTGTCAGTCACTCAACGTACCTCATTAGAAAAATCATCTTCAAGTAATTCAACTAAACTTAAAAATATTTTTCAACTTTAGTTAATTATGTTTATTTATATAGATGTAATGAAAAATAAAATAGGCGATGAGTCTACCAAACAAATAAATGTCCGTCGAAGTCTTTCAATGTCTGATAGTAAGACAAAATCTTACCTCAATAACAAGTCTGAAAAAATACCTTTAGAAAACGGGTTAAATAACATAGGAAAAGAAAAAACCGTTAACGTACCAATTATGATCGATGATGATTTTGATAAATTTTTCGGTAGTTCGGTTCAGACATCTAATGACGGTCAAATAGAAAATGTAGATTTTGATCATTTAAAATCGACACGATCTAATTTGTAAGTATATAATATGTATTTTCGTTATTAATAATTAAACATTATAAAAATAATAGACTTTTATGTTATGTAATATTACCTATATTTTTTATTTTCAGACTCGTGCAGCGGAAAAAGGTTAAATTTAATCAAAGAAAACACGAGGGGTCAAAAAATCCAATAAAAGCATTAGCGACAAATCGTGATCTGGCCCAGCAAAAATATACAGAAAATAAATCAAATTTATTATTACAACGTAGTTTGGAAACATGTAAGTATACCTTTAACTTATATTACATTATATATTCATTCTTGTAAGTCAACATTGTTATGGTCGGCATTTAGCAACTATCAACACTCCATTGGCTCGAGAAGCTCTTGCAGCATTGGCCAGTAAAGAAGATTTTGCATCTGTGAATCTTCGGAAGTCTGGAGATTCAACTCCTACTTTATTACCACCATACAAAGATTTGATGTTGCTACATATAAAAGGTCGAAGGCGGGTTCAAACTCGTCTTGTTTCTCCATCTGCTGATTCTATCAATCAAGGCGATTCCTATGTGTTAGTCACACCTTCACAAGTATGATTTACTTCATATATATGTTATAATTATTATTATTATTATTATTATTGAACGCCTTATAAAGGGAATAGTACGAAGTCCATTTAATACAAGTAAATACTATCTATAATAATACAATCTAAAAAAAAAATAATAATAATCCATTTTATATTATTGTATATAATACTAACAATAATAATTTTCGGAAATATTCATATAAAACGATGTTTGGCAAAAAGTAAATTATATTTGTGTTAATATATGTTAGAGTTAATTCTCAATAAATATATTATAGGCATAAATTTAATATATTTTAATATAATCAAATCAAATTTACTCTACAATCAATTAAACTTTATAGCAGTCTCATCGCAGACATTAGTTGTTTACCATATCGGTTATAATTTGTTTAGATTTTCGTTTGGATCGGAGAATATTCGAACGTTATTGAACGATCGCATGCCGCTAAAGTGGCTCAAAGCATATTTGACAAAAAAGATCTGGGCTGCAAATTTGCTAATCAGTTGTACACAATCAATTGTGATTCTTCGTTGCCTAATAGTCAACATGAAAAGAAGTTTTGGACTCTTCTAGGCGTCACGTCCAGTGAAACGTCTTCCATCAAAGGTAAGACTTGCAAAAATTATATTCGCTGGGAATGGTTTATAACATTAATCGTAAATGGCTATGTGCTCAGGCCAAGGAGCGGGACACCCGGACGAAGATGAATTGTACGAAGCGGCCATCGTTTCCACAAACGTTGTGTACGAGGTTACTAATGATGAACTCGTTGTGTTGCCAGAAATCTCGGAAACCATGGCCAAAATAGAAATACTAGATCCCTCGAAAGTGTGTAATTTTTTTATTATTATTATTATTATCATTATTAGCCCATTTTCGTACGCCCCAACTTCGAACGTTCATGTTTTATTTTTTAGACGTTAGTTTTCGACTTTGGTAGCGAACTATATGTGTGGTACGGCAAAAACGTGAACGTCGCCAAACGCAGGCCAGCTATCCATCTGGCTCGTCAACTTTTCGATGACGGTTACGATTACTCGCAATTCGACGTCAGTCCGATCGATGTAGCCACGTGTTTGGGTGACAGAAGTGAGTATTACGGTAATATTTTCCGATTTTCATTTGTTGGGTGTTTTTACGTATGTTTGTCTTGCGTAGATAAAGACACTGTCTACGTCAAGTCGGGAGCAAAGAGGCCTGAATGGACGCTATTTGCCAAGATAACGCAACATATGGAGACGGTATTGTTTCGAGAGAAGTTTTCAGATTGGCCGGATTATAGTCGAGTCATAAGATCGTCGAAGAAGAGCGACGACAAAGAAACTGGAGAACATGGCACCACATGCGTTAGTCTAATCGTTATAATTTATATCATGTTAATATAATTTACCGTAAAATTTACATTAAATATTGAAACTTTGTCCGTAGATCGATTGGTCGACCGAAATAAGTGCGTTTGACGCGGACGAGATGCTGAAAATGTCGGTCAATGAACCCGATTTGATCTTGGAAGGTAGTCATCTCGGTCGTGGGTCCTCGTACTACGATAACGAGGTGAGTTGGTGGACTTATATAATGTAAAATATCATGTGCGATATACACTATGTTAAACCAATTCTGTATTCTCATCATTGCAGACTTTACGAGAGTTCATCATAAACACCATGGAGGTGACCGTATGGCATGTCCGAGAATTCGACAGCACCGAATTGGGACCCAAATCTGCTGGTCAATTTCACAGCGGTGACTCATACATTATTCGGTGGACATACAACGTTTCTATTCAAGGTACGTGAAAGAAATGCATGCTTGATATTATAATAATTGTATAGAACCTATTTAAGATACCTAATACTGGTGGGCGATGTCTAACATTTTACAAATTGTGTAGTGCATCGATATAAAAAATATTCTCTAGGGGGGTGTGTACACATTTCGGGGGAGACACAAGCAGTTTTCACGAAGTAAAATTTGTATTTACTTAATTATTTTTATTTTACAATTCAAGGAAAAAATAAAAAAAGGTGGGTAAGTGGATGTCGCTCTGCTGTACAGTAGGTTACAAGTGGGTCACTGTATAATGGATAGTAATCAATTTAAAATCAATAATATAATATCACTGTATAAGAAAAACGATTCTGAGCGGAGACGGTTTGTCAGTCTAGGTATTAGACATACCTATTATAGGTATACTTATCTATAGAATTAAAAAAAATTGATCTATAATAGGTATTAATAATATATTGAAAATTCCAAATTAATCATATCACAATATCCATCAGGTAACGCGTTATACATCAACAACAAACCGTGTAACTATCATAGATATATAATAGTATACTTTAGAAGTTTCAAGTACCCACGAATAATATTATACAATCATTACAATCACAACAAAATAAATAAAATATTTATTCCAGGTTTTTTAATATGTAATTTCGTCCAAATTTGAACTTAAAATTACTATAAAAATAAACTGTGCTTATGTATTTCTTAGAATTTTTGGTAACAGAATTAAATATTTACGTGAAATCTTATTTTAAATTTTCAATCCTTAGATATAAAAGTTGAACATTTTATAAATTTTTAACTACAAAATAATTATTCAATTTTAAATTTGATAAATTTGATCAAAATTTCAACTTCAAATGCTTATAAAAAATAATTGTGCCTATGTTTTTTAATATTTTTCTACTGCTATTGTAAAAATAAAACAGGAGCCTTGTATTAATTTTTTACACTTTTTGGCCCAATAGATAAAACTATTGATATTTATAGAAAAAAAACTAAAAAAATTGAAAACTTACATTGTCCGTAAAAAGCTCAAAAAGAGTCAAATTATTTTCAAAATTTTATCGTATATAGAAAATGCTAATATAAACATTCAGTGAAATTTTCAAGTTTCTACAGTCATTCGTTTTTTAATTACAACAAAATAAGAAAATCGTTACGTAAGAAATCGAGTGAATATCAAATGTTGTAAAAATATGAATTTCAAACGCTCATAAAAATTTAATTTGAGTTTCTTATAGACATTTTTTTTTAGATAAAGGTAGATTATCCTATAAGGAATCTTGTATTACATTTTAAAATCTTGGTTCTAAAAATAAAAATTTTTACGAATTATTAACTCAAAACAATTTGCTAATTTTCGTGATTTTTACATATTTTGAACTTTAAATGCTAATAAAAAAAAACTGACTAAGGATTTTTAATATTTTTCAAATGTCATTGTAACAATATAGTAGGAGCCTTGTATTAAATTTTCAAGTATTTTTATTCAACAAATAAAGTTTTATTGACATTCATAGAAAAAAAAACTAATTAAATTGGAAACTGAAATTGTCCGTAAACAGCTCAAAACAAATCAAAATATTTTGAAAATTTTATCATGTATAGAAAATGGAAATTTAAAAAACCAGTGAAAATTTCATATATCTACAGTCATTCGTTTTAAAGTTACACCAAAAACCAAAATCAATTTTCTCGAAAACAGATTTTGCGTAAAAATTCTCGTTTTTCCTTAATTTTTCTTTTATTTTTCACTGCGCTTTTGAAATTATTGGAAAAATTTTACTTTTGACCTCCTAAAGTACCAACTAGATTCACTTTCCTATCAGAAAAGGAACTGTTGAAGAAAATCCAAGCACTTTTACTGTCCTAAAAGGTGATGACAGACACACAAAAAAAAAAATAAATTTAAAAAAAAAACACATATCATTGTAAAATCAATACATTCATCGTTCCACTCAGAATCTAAAACTAATAACGACTGGTTATCGTAGGTGTCGATCAAGATTATGAGTATTTAGCATGAATTAAGATATACAGGCTACGAAACGACCTTGTGATAAGTGAAACCCGCACCTTCTCACGTTGTGGCTAGACTACTAG
>NC_042494.1:70322494-70323378 GCF_005508785.2 Acyrthosiphon pisum | reverse complement strand
TTCAGAAAAACATTGATAAGACCTTTCCGTTCCGTATCCATTATATCTTAATTCGTGGTATTTACTATTTAGCCGCTAAACACTTTAAATCTTCGGCGGAGTACTTAATTGTTTTATGTCGCCATGACGTCAGTAATTTTAGATTCTGAACGAAGTGATGAATGTATTGATTTTACAATGATGTGTGTTTTTTTTTTTTTTTTTTTTTTTTTTTGTGTCTGACGACAACTTTTGGAGCAGTAAAAATGCTTCGATTTTCAAAAGTTGTACCTTTTCTGAAAGGAAAGTGAATCTAGTTGGTACTTTGGGGGGTCAAAAGTGAAAATTTCCCAATACTTTTCAAAAGCGGCAGGAAAAACCTTAAAAAAATAACAGAAAAACGCGAATTTTTACACAAAACCAATTTTTGACAAAAACGAAAACTTAATTTTACTGTAACTCAAAAAATAATTATTGTAAGCACTTGAAATTTGCAACAGATGTTTATATTAGCGTTGTCTATACAGGGTTAAATTTTCAAAGTGTTTCGACTTTTTTTGAGCTATTTATAGACAAATGAAATTTTCAATTTTTCTAAGTATTTTTTTTTAAAATAACGATAAAAAAATTTTGGTTGGATAGAAAACTTTGAAAATTTAATACAAGGTTTCTTATAAGTTGTTCTCACAGTGATAAAAAAAAATCCAAAATCGTTAGTCACAATTTTTTTTTATAAGTGCTTAAAGTTTAAATTTATACGAATTATGTCAAAATTGCGAAAATTTGCAAGTAATTTTGTGGTTGAAAAATCGTAAAATTTTTTTCTTTTATAACTAAGCTTTTAAAATTTGGTACAAGGTTCTCCATAAGTTTTTCTTTAAATATCTGTAAAAAAAACTCAACCG
>NC_042494.1:70289416-70321702 GCF_005508785.2 Acyrthosiphon pisum | reverse complement strand
TTTTTTCAATTTATAGGGATAGTGCGGGATTTTTGAAAATCTACAAAGGGAGCGTAGAATAGAAGAGGTGAGAACCACTAATCTAGTATTTATTTTTATACTAAAAATGAATACAATATTTAAAAAAAAATTTGAGTGTACATTGTAATCTTTGGTTGATAAATACTTTTAATTTTGTTACGTTATACTTGAAAAGTTGGAAATATTTTTTATAATTTATAAAAAGTATATAAACCTTGTTTGAGGTCTGGCCATCACTAGAATGCTCTTGATTTCAATTTTAGGCTCGTTATGACCATAATGATATACGTAGATATGTATAAGATATCAATATTTACTTAACTGTATTTTAACTTCAAGTCGATTATCTACAGGTAGAGAACTTAGCGGGTTGCCGTCCCGTCGAATGGTCACTTCTGGCAGAAATCGCTGTGCGTACTGGTATTGGCATGGTCGTGACGCTACGCAAAACGATCAGGGTGCAGCCGCTTTGTTGACTATACAACTAGACACAGAACAGGGACCGCAGTTGAGGATTGACCAAGGTCACGAACCGCCGGCGTTTTGGAATCTGTTCAAGGGGACTGCGATAGTTTACCGTGGCAAGAGAAATGGAACGCCAAGTAATTATTGATTCATTATTATTATATTAAATTGAATGGAGCTGATTCAATGTTGTTTATTATACAATCCTGGTCGTTTCGATAAACAATTTTAAAATAGAGCAAACCAACATTTAATTTAAAATTATACGTTTTTCTTGTCTGGAGGATGGTGATTACTTGTATAGATGGATGTAATGTGCGGGTACCAATAATATAATCGTACCATTTTAAGTATATTTTTGACGATAATACATATAAAACAAACTTGATTTTAAAATGCACTAATTTCCTTTTCATAGAATGCTCACGAATTCACAATCTATAATAATATATATGAGACGATTGAAATCAAAATACACCAATTTCAGGCACTTGGCGTCTATTCATGGTCCACGGGGCGAATGAGAGCGAAGCCCATTTAACCGAGGTATTGTGTTCTACAACGCAATTACGTAGCCAAACGTCGTTTGTTCTTCTCAACTCTGAAAACGGCACAGTTTTCATTTGGCACGGAAACGGATCTTCAGATGCAATCAGAGAGGTACTTATGTTCGTTCTTATAATGTTAGATTTAACATGTGGTGATTTACCATCAATTTACCATTCAATTTTGTGTTTATCAAGTACACAATTTAGATTTTAATTAGTATCGGACAAATTAAACATACTGTAGTATATAAGTTTTCTATATATATATTATATATTTATAGTACCGAATCAATCATGATTCTCGAGTACCGAGTATTTTTTTTGTTTTGTTTTTTAATATAGTATTATTTTCAGATGAGTCTAGCTTATGTTAAATCTTAAATTATTTTTTAACTATAATATATCAACTGGTTTTTTTTATTTGCGAATAACGGTTTGTTGTCAATTTTTTAAGATTCAAAATTTGTTAAAATTCGTTAATTTGTTAACGTTTATAAACAAAGTATATTTGAACACTTGTCCGGTTTTTATTGAAATATCAAAAATAAATATCTTTAAAATAGTAAATAGCATTAATTTATTATTATAAACTTATTTAGAGTTGGACAAATATCAATTTAAAGATGCAAATTAAGTATTCTTTTTTATTATTATAGTAATTCTATTTAAATCTTTTAGTATAAAAAAAAATGTAATAGTAAACATCTATATTATACAGGTTAAGACAAGATAAAAATATATAAAAGTTCAGTGTTAAGAGCCAATTATATATGAGTATATGTAAAATATTACAATTTTAAAATTTTCGTAACTAGTTTAAAAATTGAAATATTGTAAACTCACGAGGTCGTACCATGGTAAATGTCCTTATATTTAAGTTTTATAATGAATCGATTCACTCTAATGTTAAAGCTAACTACACAATATTAGAACAGCTGAATATAAATTACAGTAGTCGCCGCTCATAAGACACGCTTTGAGACCAGCACAAAGTGAGTCTCATAACCGAATGAATCTTATAGGCGAAGTGGAAAAAAAAATTAATTACGTATTTATAAATTTTATTTTACTACATATTTTGCTTCAATTTTAATACTTTAACACATATTACATAATACTACCTAGGTACCTACTTATTATTGAATAAATTCAATAATCCTGATAAGAAAAAAAGTAAATTATAATTACATATAAAAATATTTTAAAAATTACACATTAATAAAAAAATATTATTATTTATTATATATTTTTAAATTGTTTTTGAAAAAAATTTGTAATTTTGGTTTGTTTTATATTTTGTTCCAATATTCCGAAAATATACTGTTCGTATTCATATTGTACATTGAAATTAGTACCACGGTGATGGACAGCTCGAATAACGATAATCGTTGCGATAAATGTGAACTTTTATCTGCGATAAAGATTATTATACGTTATAAGGTACCAACAGAAACTAGAAATAATCAACACGAATATTATTTAATTTTTCAATACCAATTAATTTCTAAATTATAACCAAAAAAGTTTATTTTCTACTATTTATTTTACGAAATTTGAGTCTTAAACCGATTTATATTTATGTACTTTGATACGTCCGGGCCGTTCCAGACGATTTTGAGTCTAACAAGCGACTGAACCTTATATCCGTGAGTCTTATAAGCGGTGTCTACTATATATGCTTTGATGTACGTTTGTACAACGGAAACAAGATGTCTACGGGGTCGGCGTCCATAACATGATAAATATTTAGTAAAAGTGTAAAAATATTGAACATATATTCCTTTGCCTTAGAGATCAGTGATCGTTTTAATTAAATTTAAAAATTGGTAAGTTGTTCAGTTTCAAATCAATCCTCCCTCAACTTAAAACATATATAACACCGAAATTATATACATTACACAATAATTAATATAGGTGTTCATACTTCATAGTCTAAAATCAATGACTTTATATTACTATAATAGGACCGTAATACATTATAAATTTAATGGGTGTAGTGGCACACATACTCACGCCTCTTAACGTTTTAAGTATGTATCGAAATTTATCAATTCATTATATTCTTGCTCTAAATCTCAATACAGTCAACTCAGCATAATAACAGTTAATTAATGAGAGAGAAAACGATACAGCTGTGTAATGCGAGTATGTAGCATTCATCACGTAATCGTATAATAATTTCATTATCATCACGCTCGAATAATAACAAATTAATGATAAAATTACCATTTCGTGAGCTTCTTTTGCTTTTTTCAACGATAACATTAAAATATTAAATGACAAATAGTATACGCGAGTATTTCTGAAATTCACATCATGAAAATATAAAGTATGCACACTGGGTAGAGGCCATCTTGTGGCACGAAAACTAGCCGCTAGTTTTGAAATATAAAATGTTCATGTATTAAGCGGTACCTGTTATATACTTTGGTATCATGTTTACTTATTGTCTATTGATATTATATAACATAATGGGATTTACATTTTGTAGTGTCGTCTTTCCGTGTACAATATATTTACGAGTATAAACATGTTACATATATACAATATACCTATTTCTAATTAGGACCTACGTGACCGTGACCATAACTATAGGAATATAAATTAACTTATAATGGGACTATAGGACTAGGTGTATGAAGTTTTTGGGTTTGTAGATAGCTCTTCTAAATCGATATTATTAATAAATATATTCATACATACCTAATGGTGATGATTTAATTTTTAAAATTTTTGTAATGCCGTAAAAACATTCCGTTAAACTTTTAAACCTTAACTAATTTACATTGTGTGTGTATATATATTATTACAGCTATCGTTAAAAGTGGCCGGTAGTCTGTCAAAATTGGACGGAGGGGAATTAGGACTAGCCGATGGCGTCGTCCCGCAGGAACCGAAGACTGTTAGTGAAACAAACGAGTCATTAGATTTCTTCAGAGGTACGTGAAATGAAAAACTATAGAGGATTTCGAGGCGTATAAAAGACTTGAAAATTCGAATAAATTATAAATTATAATAATAACGACGAAGACAGGCAACCATATGCATAATATTGTTATAATATAATATTTTATTGTGTGTTTGTGTATTCATATAAATAGCTCTGGGCTGCAAGAACTCTCGGAGACTCTGCAACCAGCAATTGTCTCGGCCGGTCGGACATGGTGCAAGCGATATGAAACTGTTTCATTTCTCGTCAGTTCTCGGGCAGTTCAAAGCATCGCTGGTGACTGGTGCATACGTGCCATCACCGTATCCGTACTTGCAAGATCACTTGTACAACGTCAGCCAACCAGGTAGGTGATTTGTAGTCATCTATTATAATATGACATTAACATTTCAAATGTATTCATTTTATTTATTAAATATAGATTCGTATAATGTAATTACAAATTAGTCATTGATAAATATTTTAACTAATTATTTAGTATTGAATAATGGCACATGAATGGTTTCTATTCTTTAAAAATAATTTAATTATATAAATAGGTGATAAGAATTTAACGATGTCTTAAACCGCTGTTTCGTTTTCACGTTTAGCGACGTTCATGCTTGACACGGGCGAGGAGCTGTGGCTATGGCAAGGATGGTGGCCCGAGTCGGCGGTGTTGACGGCGGAGGAAGGAGATGACGCTGACGCGGAGTCCGCTACCTTAACAGCAACAGCGTTAAACCATCGCGGATCATCGTCGACCAGACTTCAAGCCGAAAGGAGGGCGGCCATGCAAACAGCGTTAAATTACTGGAAACGACAATACGGCGACGACGATGACAACGATCCGAAAGCGTTTCTGGTATGGGCCGGACTCGAGCCGCTCCGGTTTACGGACTGTTTCCCGGAATGGCGCGACCGCGACGACATCGCTGAAATCAATATGAAGGTAACAATATTCATCCCACCCTAATTAATCAAGAGGGGGAAGGGGTATTTACAATAAAAATGTAAAACTGATTAAATAGCTATATACAGACATTTTTTTAATCAAAAGATATATCGATATTTTGGTGCATATTATGGTGCAATTCTTTGAAAATTACTGTATGGTCGCTATATTACTATCAATACATTAATTAGGTATTTTTATATTTACTTTTTCATAACAAAAAAAAAGGAATATGTCAATTATAATAAATAAATCAAATTACATTAGTACAGACAGATAATATAATAAAATATATTACAATTTTATTACAAATCAATTTTATAATAATTAATGGTTACTTATTAATCCATATTTATGATTCATACACTTTCTTCTTAATATCGAGTAGCGTGCTACGGTTTTCTTTTTTTTAGAACTTCTGACTCCCGTATCTTTCTTAATTTACCTGATGTATGAATTTCTATGTCGTCCTGGATGTTCTTTTTCCCTTCCATCATACTGTTTACTATTATAGTGTGCAACTCTTCTGGGTGTCTTAGATCATGTCCAAACAATCGCAACTGTCTCTTCTTAATTAATTTAATTAGTGACAATCATCAGAAAACGTTCTTCCTAGTTTCAACATTTTCATGTACTTCCTTATTTGGTTTTCGTGCTATCCAGCTTATCATTTCCATACATCTCCAGCTCCGTATCTCCAGTGCTTCTAGTGCTTGCTTTTCAGTTTAACTGCATAAACTGTACAAAACATGACAGTTATTAATATAAATTATAAGATATATTAACATTTGAATTAATACGTAATTATATATATTATTGAACTGGGTGAAAAGGACAGGGTATTGTGAATAAACATGTAGATAAACATCTTAATAGTTTTAATCTTGCTCTCGATACTCGAAGTCGAGAGAAAACTAATTTTTAAAAAATATTTTAATTTCTTCCGAGACGTTAACTAATAAACTAATATTACATATTAAGTATTTAGCCGAAGATAAAACTTTGTATTTTGGTTTCAGCATAACCACAAACCTGGTGAGACGCAGCTTGTCGAAATAGAGTTGGCGCGTATCACTCAAGAATCCTATCCGGCCGCCCAGCTACTTCAGAGACCTCTACCAGACGGCGTTGATCCCACCAGACTGGAGCTCTACTTGTCACCGGCCTCGTTCAAAGTACACTTTTCATAATAATAATTAATAGACAATAATTGATTGATAATGAATAATAAGTACCCACAAAGATAACCATTACTATTCTGATTCCGTTATAATAGACTTAAAAAGAGTCACACTCGTGTAATGTATAATGATATACGTTTGCTTAAAATATTTCATAAGTAGGTACTAGGTAGGTACTTACCTAATAAGTAAATAGGATTTAACTATTTATTTAAATATATTTTAAATCCGCATTAATTTCTATGAACGTTTGATATTCAAATTAAATATTCACACGAAAGATAACAACGGTCTCTTCAAACGATTTTTTTTGATTTTTTTGTAATTTAAAAACTTGAAATATTCCAATATTTTTTGAATTACCTATTATTTTTTTAAAGAAAATGTAATTTTCAAAATATTAAAACTAATTTGTAGCTATTTAATTTTATTTTATTTTCGTTTTTTCATATAAGTGTTAACATATTTATACTCGTCCAAAAAGCTTATAAATTATAATATAAGCGTTTGAAATCCTGCACATTTAAATAAAATTCGTCTAAATTACGTACATTTTCAAAACTTTTTTTAGTTGAAAAATATAAAATATTTTAAGTTTTTACAGCTAAGGATTGAACGTATTCAAGGTTAATGGTTATTCTGTATTCATCGTATTCGATAAGTTGTTCTTACCGCTATTCGTAATTCTAGAAATACACAATTTAATTTTATAAACATTTGAAGTTCAAATGGATTTGGAATTGTTCGCTAGTAACTATAGGTTATAGGTATATAATATATTATATTATATTATACACAATGATATTTTCAGAGTAATTTTTATCAAACCACTTTGGACACCAGTATAGTCACGCGTCGCGTCGTAGTGATGAATTGTGATACGACATTACGACAACCATAATAAATCGATTGTATTATAATTTTAAAATCTGAATATCATTGAGTGAACTGTGAAGGGGAAAACTTTTATGTGCCGTTACTAGGCTGTTTTAAATTTTTATCAATATCTCTTAAAATAATACATTTTTTTTTAGTTTTTATAAATCTGTATAGAATAATTTAACTTTTTATTAATTTGGATAAAAAAAAATTGTGATGTGCGCTCCTTTCAACAACTATTGAGATTAATCTGCTAAAATGGTATAAAGCGAAGATTCGAAGACCTACATTCTACTTGGTATTATATTTCGAGAACTGCAATATTTTAATCCAATTATATTCTCTAAATATTCTTTTAGTATATAATACGACATACATTGGGTGGAGTGGAGTAATTGTTAATTGGATCTATCTTAAAAAAATGTGGATATTATAATATTAATATATTATTTAATCTCAACGACTCAACAACCTGAAAGTTTAACAAACGTATTAGGTATTATATTGCGAACAATTAATAATAAAAAATAACCGCTATGTTACTAATTTTTTTCTGATAACTCATATTATGATTTTGATTATTTTACACTCAACAAAGCAGTAGATACTTATTACTTACCCAGTTTCGTAGACACGAATTTAATATGGTGGGAGGGGGAAGGCTAATCCCCTCAAAAATTATTTTCAAAGCTATCTTAAAATTAAAATAATAATAATTTTTCCCCTCATACAGATCTCCACATTCCTAGTCACTGGAACAGCCTAACTATACTACTTTAAATTCAGAAATTGCCTTCAAAATCATACCGACTGCCGTGGGCATGCTTAAAATCTACCATTTATCTCCGTCCCTAGAACCTCCCCCCCTAGACTGCTCAAGTGACAATGGTCACAAGATCTTATTGGTTTAATACACAAATTCCCTTAAAAATTTATAAATTCATGCTAAATTAGGTACCTACCTCTCTGAATGGTTCATCACTCACATAATTCAAGCCACACTAATACACTATATATGTAAAACATCCATTATCCTTATTGTACTATTATTTGTAAAGATTGTATAATTTTCTAAATTTATAATAAAAAAATTAATTTGTTTGCCTTTTAATTGGCTTGTATTTTTATGAAGTCGATTTAAGTTCCACCCCTCCCCCCCCCAAAAAAAAAACAAAAAAAAATTCAATCAAATCCTCATCTATATGTTATCAGTGGCATATGTTGGTGAATTTTGAGAGTATCCACTGCAACTTGTGCTGTCTTCGTTTTTATAATATATTTTACCAATGAACATTTATAAATAATCAAAATCAGTTCGTTCTTTGTGGCCTGTGGGACTTTAAAGCAGAGAACAATTTTTAAAATATATACCGACAACAATATTATATTTTTTATTATACTATTATTTAACTAATTATCATAATTAATATTATAGTATAGTAATCCTCTGTAATAATGTAAATAATATCCAGTATACTTCACTACCTATTTTATATTAACTGTACAGTATGCCTACACCTAAACATATTGAGGAAAAAAATTAACTGAGAAATTATTTTCCACCTGTAATATACATTTATATGCCTGATATCTTTATTGTATTATTTTTTTGCAGGGCTTATTAGACATGAACAAAAATGAATTCCTACAACTGCCGAAATGGAAGCGTACAAAAATCAAACAGTCTGTCGGCCTCTTTTAATACGATCCAAAATCAACCACTCAAACTATATTGTCGTTGAATTTTTTTTTATTTGTGTGTATGTGTGTGTGGATTAAAAAAAATGTATTGTGTATGCAATCTTGTATTTTTCTACTGTGAGTTTTTATTTATTACATTTTAGAGATACAATATATTTTTTTTTTACTTATACTATACGATGAGATGTAACAAGTTACTAAAACAAAACATTATTTGTATAATATTATATCTTTAAGTAATATTTTACATTAATGTTTTGGTTTGCTGACATTTAATAACTTGTAACACTTTATGTATAACACGTTTTTCAAAACACGAGTTGTGTGCTATTTATTTTTTACTTTAATTTGAATACTCAACATTTTTTTATTTATATAATTACAATAATTTGATGTTCATTTGTTTTGTTTTATTTTTAGGCTGTGATTCTTTGTAATAACAATATTTTTCAATTAAAGGTCTCAATATTTTCATACTTTTCTATTAATATTTATATATATTTATTTATATCAAGAACAATTGAAGCTCAACTTAATTTAATTCAAATGTACACGTATTTAATAATACCCATATATTTTTTAATTGTAATTTAATGCATGCGCCTCCTGAAACCAATTTAGTATTTATTTCATTACTTATTGCAAATTATCATAAATGCAAAATTTGTAAGTCAATATACCGTGTAACGGCTGAACACCACCTTCGTGTTTGATGTAATGTCTTACTGCAATGTTTTGTTTTTGATTCAATAATATGAACTAAAAACTGTTCCTCTGTAATTACATGTCACGGATTAAATGTCTCAATATTGTTGCATTTCCACTATCTGTTAACATGTGGTTACTGCAGATGAACTACACTATATAGACAATTGCACGAATGGTGTTGCAGCCATCTTTAAATTAATGATGAACATATTTTGACACTTAAAATAATTCTTTTTTACCATATTTTCCCTTGTACACCAATTGATTTATATTATGATGTCCTCAAGTTCCTTGATCTTAAACCAACAACAATGTTCCGTGCATAGACTTATAATATATTATAATTTATAAGTATTGAGTGTATGGTTCAATGTTCCTTCAATATTCTTTCAGTTGTAAAAAAAAAAAATATTTCTTTTGTATATATATAATTTATACTGTCTCCAATCAATCAATACGGATCCGCACTTGGTGAATTACTAATATTATTAATACACTACAAGTGTGACATTTAGCTTTAAAATTAATGATATTGTTGTTTTTTTTTTTGGTTTTACCGAAATATTTTGTTTTGACGTGTTTAACCTATCACAAGCAACTATTTTTATATTACCTTTTGTGATTTCAATAATGTTGTCAATTACATTTGTCAAATTATTTACATCCGTAACTAATATTTTTTAACATAAATAAATAAAATTTGTAATAAACAAATACATTGGTCATTTATATTTTCAATTTATGTGTTGCCAGGTATGCAATTCATTTGAATAAATTAACTATACATTTATAAAACTACACATGACATTGTAATCCTGACATGAAAATAATGGATCAAAAATGCATAGAAATTAATATAAAATAATTCACTATCCTCTTCATCATCTAAATAATGTTTGTTGGAAAATTTTTTACATTTTCTTTCTGCCCATTTCTTCATCTACTGTTGTGTCACAACAATAATCAGTATCATCTTTGAAGCGTTTTATTTTTTTTCTCACCTATTCAATAATTTTTTTAATTAAATCAAAGACTTTTGATAGTCATTTCTATTCAATATACATAGAACCAGGATATGTTGCATATTATTTTCGTTCATTGACTAATTATATGTTAAACGTTGTATACTTTAATGAAGACAAATTAAATATTCAATCTACATTTGAATATAAAGCCGTTGTCTATTTTTAATTCTAATGATAACCTACAACTTACAAGTGTAGTACCATACTCATTAACTGAGAAGGGGTGACTGAGGGTTAATATCCACTCAATAAAATTAGAGTAATGCCAGTGTTTCGTAATTAATTTAAAAATATTAGGTATTTATTTATTTATTTAAATTAAAAATAATTATTCAACATTTCAACTTAAAACCAATATTCACACAATATAAATAAACATTCAAAATTAACTTAAATGTATCAAATATCCAACTAGAGTTTTGATATTACAGTTAGCATAATGAATAGTTTCATAAAATATAAAGTTTTATATAATATTATAAGTATATCAGCAATGAGTAATAATTATTATAAAGTAATTTGGTGATTCACTATTTTTTATCATATTTTCAATTTCTATAATATAATCAGTTGCCGAGTTGAAACTACAAAGCTATATGACAAATGTTTCCCGTTATCAATATCTTAAAAGAATATAAAATGCAAAGAATACTTGCAGTATTCGTATATAATTTTAAAAAATAATAATGAATAATTAAAAATCTACTGCAAAATTGTTGTTTCTATCTTCATTTACTAATTTTTATTATCTGCCAATTCTATTATTTTACATTGAAATTTTTTCACACTGTTTTTCATAGTATAAGAATTTATAGTATTAGTTTTCATTATGTTTTCTGTTTTTAATCATTTTTTTTTTTTGATGTTCCGTATATCTAATTCATGAGCATAGTTGATTATTGTCACAAAATACCTACAATGTTACAACTTACAAGTAGTGCAAAAATTATTAGTTATTATATTATGTGAATCTTTTAAATTTGGGTATGTTTAAACAATTTTAGTATGGCTTCAAATATATATCAATATCTTACATGATTAAATAACCAATGCATGTCTGAATATACGATAAGAAACAACACTTATCAGAAAACTCAGTTTTTATATTACTTGTACAAAATACATCATAATTAAATTAAGTAAAATAAACGGTCACATTTTAAAATGATGCGTTTAACTTGTTTTAAACTATGTAAATGTAAATACACAATTTATTATTTCGAGGAACTTGATTTTTATTTTATACATTATCGAAATATTTATCAGGCATTCGTTCTGGAAATGTGTATTTGTAATTTACAGTATTGGAAAACAAAATTATTTTTATAAATACAATCTGGTAAGTTTTTCAAGAATAATAATAGAAATCAAAATTTTGAGCTGTTAAAAATAAATTAAACATCCATATATATAATTTGTTTTTAATGAATGTATATAATAATAAGTGTTGTATGGAAAAAAATCGACTAGAATCACAACAACACACGATCAACCACCGAATATAGCTTCTTTTATGGAGTCTACATACTGTGCTGGTACCCAGTATACCCAGTAACGAGATGCTTCTGTTGTTCCCAACTGGAAACCCTGTGATAAAAATAGACAAAAAACATTCTTTAATGTATATACATAAATATTCTCATATTGTATTACTACATATTAGTATAATTAATTATTTCTTTAATTTATGTACAAGTAGCAATTAATATATTTTTATGATCATATAGATTAATTCTGAATAGGTACATTTATAAAATTATTAGGTACTTATTTAAATCTAAAATCTATAGATGAATGTATTATATAGTCATAGTATGTTGTAAGTTATAATATTTCAGTTTCTAAAATTAATCACCATGACCAAATTGTTGTTAACATGTAGACTGCGAATGTCTTTTTGCTGTTTTCACCCAGTGCGTATGATAAAAGTAAAAACAAAATAAATTTAAAAAAAAATAAAGAAACTGCTCATAACGACGTATGTATACATCTTTAAAAACATGCGTTTAATCCGCGCTAAATAATTATAAAATAATATTCAGCCACGCGTAGGGAATTTTAAACCATTTATTTTAAATCTATATTAGACGCCATTTGGCGTCAAACGCGTTGCTGAATGTAACTTAGGACGCCAATTGGCGTCAGTACGCAGTCAACGTGTTAATAAAAGGTTCAACTATCGAAGGTAATGAACTTAATAATTTATTCTTCTGGTGGCAATGCTTTAAATATTTTAAATTTAAAAATATTTTATATTTTTTAAGCATTTTTAACTAATCCAAGTATTTATCAATTAAAATAGGTTAAAAAAATGTTTCGATGTTTGTCAAATATCAAACAAAACCAAAAGGTATAAAAATTTGATTATCCTACCCACAGTTACAAAACAACATAGACTAAAAATATTTTACCGAACTTAAAGAGGGTATAATGTATAAACTGTAGTAAAACAATCTATTTTTATTGGGAAAAAATAAATCTGTTGGGTAGGCAAACGAGTTGTGGATTTTTATGTAATTGAAAGTTAATCATCAGCATACTTGAATGATAAAATATATGAGATAATATTAATATTATATAATTAATTCACATTATATAAGTAACTATCTGCAATAATATAATTTAAAAGATACAATTGTTAAAGACATTTAAAAGTAAATTATAACTGTATTTAGCTATTAAAATTGTATATAACCAATCTATACCTACACTCTATTCAAAATGAGATCATTACTCGGCGGCCTAGTTATGCGCATGGGCGTGGCTTTGTTCCGTGGCAGTGCCTAACGCGTCGCCGTAGTGGGGACGGCGTCTGACCATATGTCTGACCGCCCCCTGACGAAAACTGGTCGCCGCGCATTAATGATCTCATTTTGAACAGAGTATATATCCCTAAAAAAACCATTAATTATCAAATACAAAAATAGTATTTGTACATAAATTGTACCTATGTACTATTTTGTATAAAAAAAAATTAAACAAAAATATCTTGGTTTTACTTGAATAACAATTAGGATTATTTCTAAGTAAATAAAATACAAAATATCTAAATACAAATTATACCAAGGTTTTAATAAAACAATTTTACTATATTTTGTAGATTGTAGTATTAGGTATATTATATACATGAAGTTTCTGAGGGCAAGCTAAAATCTGTTAAAACAAGTTATTTGAAACTAGATAATACATATTATATTTTATATAATTTAAAGAATAAAATCAGGATTTTTTTAAAAACTAAACCCATAAGAAATCAATCACTATAATCTTTAAATAACTTGTTTTTAAGTATAATACTGTCTAACATATTAGATATAGATAATATAATTTATTAATTATTTATATCTACTCAGTACTCACTGTATAAAATAAGCAAAGACACTTACCACTATATGATACTCTTCATGTCCTTCGATTGGCTCACTAACCACATGCCTGATCGTATTCATAGCAACCTTTTGAGTTCGTTCTTTGGTACCTATCCAAAGTTGATCCACTTCCAATTTAAATGTCAGTCTTACTTTTCCCCCATGCTTATTAAGCATTCCACTTAAAGGGTGTGGTGGTAATGGATCCTAAAATACAAAATATTATGATTTATAATACCATAATTTCAAGTGAAAAGGAGGGGGCTCAATATGTTTTCACCATATGGTTGTTGTCAATAGTTTAACAATTACAACATTTTAATAATAATATGTTAATTACATTTTTTGTTGAGAAAAATTTAACTATACTCTGTCGCAAAAGAGAACAATTACTTTTTGCATATTGTGAATGATGCGATTGGCTTGTTGAGAATTACACTACCACTGCCACTCCAGGTCGTTGGTGGGAAAAGCACAACACTGATAAAAATCAATCGGCAGACTGATTATTCTCTTTTGAGACAGAGTAAAGGTTACCTAGATAATATCGCCCAAGTAGCATTTTAATTTCATAGTGTCTTTAAAATTAATTTATCACAAACACCATGTTAAATATAATATTTAAATAAATTATTAAAAATTATTTTTTCAGAGAACATTAAATAATACAAACAAGTGATGGGCATCAGTATAATATTGTGTATTGAAATTGTTCCGATTTTTCAAATATTGTTTCGCGATTTCAAAAATTGTACGATGTATTGAAAATATTGAAAATACACATTTTAAATATTATCTACTTAGTACTTATTAGTTATTACCTATTAAAATGAATAATTAATAGAAATGAATAAATATAAATATTTAATTGATAATTAATAATTCAAAAATTTGCTTTACCTAGCTAATTAAAGATAAGAAAAAGAAACTAGTTCCGAATATAATGCAATTTTCAATAACTTGTTTATATATTACTAACTATGTAATTACCGATTGACGTTAACTAATTAATAAATAAATAAATATAAAACAATATCAATATCGAAAATTTGTCACAATATCAATATTGTTGCCCATTACTGATACATACATTGATAAACTTATTATTAATAAATACAAACAAACCTTGATATTTAAAATCCCAACCAAAGCATCATCAGGTATACCTCGCTCCAATACTTTAAGATGCAATTTTTTCTTACATAATGGTTCTTTAACCGATGATCCCGATTTTGATGAACCCGATTCCTAAGAAAAGTACAAGTATTATAAATTTGAAATAATTTAAAAACCGATTCTTACAAACCTCTTCAACATTTGCTACAGATACAGCTACAATATCTTGTAACTTGGCACCGACTACCATTATTTTGGAAGAGGAACTAACATTCAAAGACTCTAGAGTTTGATCGTCTTTTGCCAAACCCTTGATCATGATTTTTTGCATCTTGCTTGGTACGCCTATCATGTCAACCAGTTTTTCTTTAAGTTGCGCAATTGTGGACATTAATGGCATGGAAACCGTGTATTTGTCTTTATTGTGTATTATAGTGAATTCAACAGACGGGGAATCAAGGATCAAATCACAGGCTTCATCTTTATCAGCAGATTCTGTTGTTTGCTCCTCCACAACACTTTCGGTCGTTATCTCCTCTACGGAACTTTCAAAAGATTTCTCCTTTGCAATACATTCAGTAGTCTCTTCTTTTACGGCGCATTCTGCTACTTTTGTTTCATCTTTGGCCTCGCTGTGACCGTTTATTTCTTCTAAAATCAGATACCAATATTCAAATTTGATGAGTCCAATACTACGGTACCAGCACCCATTAACCACAGTTACTTACCAGGCGACTCCATTTAGCTGTCCAACAACAACTACCGTACAATGATAACAATGTAATTTATTCTAAATTTCAATCCACCAGTCCAGTTCCCACATTGATTAACTCCTGTCGATCGGTTTATAACGGACCTGAGCTTTCTGTCGAGGGAAAACAATTTACGTATTATCGACAAGATGCGGCAACACAATCAAATTTCAACGGATAAAAGACACAACGAACGTCTACTTGACTAGACGTCACTGTGTACTTAAATACTTTGTCACGATGATCATCATTTATTAAACAATATTTAAGCAGGTAAACAAAAACGAATGATACGAAAATGTTTGATTCCCGTGTTATCTTTGCGGCTAAGTGGTAATCTGTAGCATGACAAAATAAAGTTTATTTTGTCATGATCTGTAGTGGTACTGTGGTAGTGTGGTAGTCGCTTATCAATGTGGCAGACAGTGCAGCAGCTTCGCGAGAACTCAAAGAAGATTCTCGGAATTGCCATGCTATTGTTCTATCGTGGCTATAGGGCATCTATCTATAATTATAGTCATTATTGTCACGGCTACAGAATGATACTACAAGTCTTCTTGAAATCGACTTTCCTGCATTTTTTATATTATCTCCCAAGTCCCAAATTTCTAAAAACGTTATGTTAAAAAAGGGAATTAAAAAATTGTGCTATTTCAATTTTCAAAGAAATTCAAAATAAAAAAGGTGGGCAAGTGGGTGTCCCTCTGCTGTACAGTAAATTACAAGTGGGTCACTGTAATGGATGGTATTTTTAACATATAATATACCACCCGGGATAGTGAAATCACGTGGAAACTCATTATATTATATTATTATCAAACAAAAATAAATTGTTTTACCTTAAAATGTAAAGAAACATTATTGTGCAACATAACACATAGACAATTAAGAGAAATTATTTTAAAATAAAGCAACTAGAACACAAACTTTGATAAAATAATTACAATACTGTACATACATAATGGTCAAATTAAACTATTGATTTTTCTTATAACTCTAAAATCGATGAAAAAATACATTTTGAACACAGTATCAATAATACAAATGTTGTAATTTAAAATGAATATAAAATAAAAAAAATTAATGGGACGAAAAAAACTGCAGGAACATTACTATCATAATATAATTTAATAAAATAAAATATATTGAACAAAACCGGAAAATTAATGCAAATGTCAAGGTTAAAAATATTAACTATTAATTGCTTACAACTTCTAAAATGCTGGATAAATTATTAAATTTATCTTAACCATGTTAATTTTCTAAAACAAAAAATAAAATTAATTCATAATTCAGGCAATTATGAAAATTTTTTTCCATATAAAATAGCAAATTTCTTATAATGAAATAGTTAACTATTATATAAAACAGTAAATACATTTATAAAACATCAATTATTTACTTTTCTTTTAGATATTTTTTTAACCCGCGCTTGTCTTGCAGATTTAAACGGCCCATACCCTGCTCATCTTCACTGTACCTATATATCCTCAGGGTGTATAAAATCGGTTGTGCCATCATTATATAAAACCTGACATATAAAATAACATTAATTTTAAGTTATTGAAATTTAATGCAATATGATAAATCACACTTACTGTATATACGGTCCTGTAATATATCCACAAGAATAAACCTTTATCACCAGATTCTAACAGTATTTCTGTGTTAATGGCTGGAGGATCTTCTACACCATAAAAAATAATAATTTATGAATGTTAGAGAATATCAATTAGGTTGTGAGGAATTTTATTTACTACATGTTTTGTAATTTTCTTAACTGAATTTGATGAAAAAAAAGGCCATCATATTAAAAAAAAAGTTGGGCAAGTGGGTGTGGCTTCGCTGTACAGTAGGTTACAAGTGGGTCGCTGTAGTGGATGGTGTTAAATTTGAATTAAATGATATAATATCATTGTATAAGAAAAACGATTCTGAGCGAAGCGTATGATATTACTAAGTATATTTGATGATATTATTAAGAACAAAGTAATATAACCTATTTACGTGGAACCTTGTTTTACATTTTCAATCCTTAGCTATAAAAGTTGAACATTTTATAAATTTTTAACCACAAAATAATTATTAATTTTTAAATTTGATAAATTTTGTCGAAATTCGAAGTTTAAATTATTATAAAAAAAAATTGTGCCTATGGATTTTTAATATTTTTCATCTGTCTTTGAAACAATATATTAGAAGCTTTCTATTAAATTTTCAAGCAATTGTACCCAACAAATAAAATTTTATTGATATTTATAGAATAAAAAACTAAAAAAATTGGAAACTGAAAATGTCCCTAACAGCTCAAAATAAGTCAAAATATTTTAAAAAAGGCATGGTGTATAGAAAATGTTAATATAAACATTCAGTAAAAATTTCATGTACCTATATAGGTCATTTGTTTAAAAGTTGCACCAAAAATTAAAATCGATTTTCTCGAAAACAGATTTTACGTACAAATTCCCGTTTTTCCTTAATTTTTCTTTTGTTTTTCACGGCGCTTTTGAAAACTACTGGGAAATTTGACCCCCCAAAGTACCAACTATATTCACTTTCCTATCAGAAAAGATACTGTTGAAAATCTAAGCAATTTACTGTCCTAAAAGGTGATGACAGACACAAAAAAAAAAACATACACCATTGTAAAATCAATACATTCGTCGTTCCACTAGGAATCTAAAATCAAAGACGTGGGAAAGTCGATTTCTAGTAGACTTGACGAAAATTCAAATCTGTTTTTAGAATTCTTATCGCTTCTCGTATAAAATTATATGTAGTTTGTGTTTTGGACAAAGACAGAAAATTACGGTATCGAATCTCCTTAACTGTTGTTCGTTGTATCTTATAATCTGAAAAAAGTAATAATTAGGTATAATTGGTAAGACAAATAAAGGTCATACAATTTAACAGTCTTTAACAGATTATAGGTAGGTACTTGTTCAAAGTTCAAAAATCAAAAGAATACCATTGTCTTGTATTAAATTTACATTATTTTTTAATTTTTCCAATCAGTAGGTATAGTATGTATACCTAATCGTGTATTGTATTGTAAATTGATTAGGAGAGGGAAATTAGGCTAGAACTTTTCAATTATATTTATTATAACTACTGGTATAACTGTATAAGTGTACCTATAACACTTATAAACTTAAAGTCATGATAAAGTTATAATAAAAATTAATAAGTTGGACAGGAACTCTGGTCTGATACCTACTTCCTCAGTGATATTTAAACATTTTCTCTGATTATTAGGTAAACACGATGACCTGTGCGAGAGACTGAGAATGAAGGATAATAAAAAAAGAGTATTAGTTGCCCACGATGAAGAAAGGTATCCCGAGATTTTCTGAATGCTTGGTGTTGTAAAATGTAAGATGATAAAGGGATGGTTAGTTTAGATTAGTGACTTGGTGAAAGGGTAATCGGTAGGCAACTCGCAACTACCAGTGAGTGAACCACCATTGACTTTTTAAGGGGAGGTGGATGGATGGGTAATGCCTAATTGAGTATCAATATTAAGAGTAACGGTCAGAAAAAAAAATTTTGTATTTAGCCCAACAACACATAAATGTTAGGTATAATAAAAAATTCTAAATCATTTACCGTTACAGTTGTCGTGACGACCAAAAAATAATTACAATTATTTAAATCAATTGTTATTAAGTTATATTGATTACTAGCTGAACCCGTGCACTTCGTTGCCCGTAAAGAATAGCAACTCTTAAAAAAATCATGATTGTTCAACTTTTTTTGGGTGTAACTTGCTGCAGTAAGTGCAACTCAACAACCCTGGTAGGCAAGGTTCAATAATTTGGTTTGTTGCAAGCTTTTACCTGATCTGCCCGAATAACCAATAATAAATAAATACTAATTTCTACTGTAAACTGTAACCAATGGCAACTATTAATAAATAAAAATAAAATTTCCAATTTCCAATTTCCATCGTGAACCTCAATATCCCTGTTGTCAGAGGCCCCCTAGGCCAAAGCCCATAGTGAAATTGCAGGTTTAATTAAACCATTTCATGTATATATACACTGTTTACAGTTTTTCACCATGATTAAAATCGTTTTGAGGAATCAACAAGGAAATGTTAGATAGTCAGGACTTGCTTTGTTGACTTTAATGTGTTAAATTCACAATAAGATAACATTAAAATATATATGTATATATGAAATTGTCAATATTTTTTTAAAAAAGAATTAAAAATGAATTTTACATAATAACTATAAAATTAAATTTCGCAATTTGTATTTGTATTTATAACCACCCAGCTCCATAATAAATGTATAGTTATGGCTATGTTAGTCGCGCTATGCAGTATGCTGACTATTGATAAATTGGCCCAAAGTGAAAATAATTTGTATATACGCCACTGCCTGTTGTAGCACCTCTTTAAAATGCGAATTTCAGCAAATCCTTTATTATTGCACATTTGCACGGTGAAAATATGAGAAGAACCTCCATTCCAAATTTCAAGTTCGTACGTTGCGTAGTTTTTGAGTTACAACGATCAGTGACTAAGTAGTATTTGGATTTTATATGTATAGATTTTCTTCGTAATTTATTTCGCATTACAGTTTAAAATTCAACTAAACATTAATAAATAAACAAACAAACTAGAATTTTATCGACCGATTTGCGTTACGCGATAAATATATTACATAATATATTAGAATTGTCCGCACATTATTACATTATTAGAACAGAGCCCAACAAAAACATAGGTAATGTACATGATCCAATGTTTTTTCGAGCAGCAGAGAATTATCTAGATATTTTAGCCAATAAAAATTGATTTTATATCAACTGCAGACTCCGCATCAGCCACGCACGTCTTACAGGGATACAGCATCAGATTTGATTCGTCTTCAAGGGGTGGGGGGGGGGGGGGTAATAACCTTTTGGTCCAAATATTTTAGTTTTAACTATTTACCCTCTTAGGCCTATAGGTACAGAGGGAAAATATTATGTATCCAATAGTAAAATTTGTAGGCCGTGATTATAACTTAGAAACACTCTGAACTTCTATACAGATTTTTGAAAGAAGTTATTAATTATAGATTGTTTATGTCTAGAGGGGCATGGGTAAAGGAAGAAAAACCAAGGTACAATACTTGCAGAACGGAATTAAGAACTCTCAGTCAACTACATAATTTATAGAATGCCTCCAGCACCCCGACACCATAGTGCAACACTCGGGCCTGATGTGGACATTAGTACAACACCACGCTAATTTTAAAGTTCTAGATAAAACTAAATTGTATAACTTAATTTAATAATAATAAAAAAAAGTATTACTAATGCCTATAATGGCCACTGACCACTGTTTCCGATGTTAATTAAAAACAAAAAAAAAATTGATTTACCTTTGAACACCCAAAATCTCTTCCCATTTTTATTTTTTGATACCATATATAAATAAATTCATTATAGTAGGTCATTTTATTACCATTTTATTATGTTAATTATTTTCTTTCGCTATTGCCTATTTGAAATACATTTGCCTACTGGTACCCGTGTTCGCAACCCAATATTTATTTTACATTTATTTAATAAATTAATTTTTTTATAAACATTTTTAACTCTTACCATCTATCCCATGGCCACCACTTAGAACACTTAATATTTTTGTTGGACTTAAAAATCAGATTAGAATGCATTCTCTTACAGCCAGTTATAGCCTATAGGTAGGTACTACTAGCTGTGTACATTTTTTCCCTATACTGTGCTGATGCACTGAGGCAGACCGTATGTATACGGAAAAGGGTCGTGGTAAAGTCGGTCACTTGGCAACGAGTATTCGTCCATAAACAACAACAACAATAGGTACGAAGTATAATATATTATTATACATTAAAAAAAAACTGGTCACCGTGACAATCAATTTTTACTCGTATGTAAACGAACATAATATATATTATACTTAACACAGTTGTACCTATATTGCTTAAGTGATAGAAACAAAGTAGTGCGGTACTGCAGTGGTAGTGGGTTTTAACGGTAGATGTACCTATAACAATACAATTTTCTATTATAGATGGATTGTATTATGATTTTAAGGATTTCTTAATATACACACGATTTCTGTTCAATTTTGATTTTTGGTCGGCGGCTGTGCCGTAAACCAGTGTGAGAAAAACACCATGGACACACCGTAATGAACTCAGTGGAACTCATATCGGGTTGCGGATCTCGTACGCTCCGTTATGGCCGAGCTTTTTATCATCGGACAACTGTGTAGCGCCGAACAGTTTCCGTCCAAGAGTTTATTTTGCAAATGGAGCGTTCACGCTGGTGAGGATAAGTCTTTATATATAGTATAATGATGTATTGACGCTGTTCTATTGTACTTATTTTATCATTATTATTTGTATTGCAAAATAAAGTTTGTGCACTCGCATTAATTTATCACACATATAATATACTATATACTCTATGTAAGTGTGCAATATTTGTGTGTACTCGTATACCTCCTGTACCAACATATACACATAAATATAGCCTAAAAGGACATTTTTTTTCGATTAGATTCGATACCTATTTAGTGTATAGATTATAGGATGATAGACCTATATTTTACTCTACTGAAATCCAAATCGTGTGCAATGTGCATTGGTTAATGATTTCTCAAATAATACCTAATATATGTGTATTGAAATTGCAGCTTTTTACCGATAGTTGTTTATAGTTGAAGTAATGAGGTGGTTGATTTTGATTATAATACCTAATTATTACCTATATTGGCTATATTTATTAATTCATTATTTTTTTATAAAATTTTCGAAACTTTCGCAAAAAGCAGGAGCGTATAATCGATTAATTTGTATCTTATAAATTATAATATTAGTTTATCTTATGTTAATATTGTCAATTTAATGTAATGCCGTTTTCTATGACTAAACATAACATACTCACTCTGCAGGTACTAACTGGAAAATTATATCTGGTCACAAAGAAGGACAAACCCAAGTGGACTCGCCGTCTTACGATAGCAGAACCTGGTGGTGTCACCCGATCGACATTCACTTCGCGTCCAAAGGAATACAAGGTACATAATTATAATAGTAGGTATTTACTTCTTAAATTTACGGTTATTATAATGTATTATATAGGTACTCTGGTACTCATACAAATTGTAATTAGTTAAAAACATTATTTTATATTATATACGGATGTCAACGTTGTTTTCTGTTCCTAGGTTGGCCTAAATTCCACGTGCAAGTATATCACTACGACAGTTACGGACGTAGCGAGATTTACGGGTACGGATTTTGTTACGTGCCGACCACACCGGGAACGCACACGGTAGATTGCCACACTTGGCGGCCGATCGGTCAGTATATGATAAAGTTATAATATAACAATGTGCATAGAAACATATTATTAAAAGTTTCAAATAATAATCAAATTTTATAAAATATATGGGTTAATAGTTAAGACTTTAAAACAATATATGGGTTACGGGTAACTTAATAGGTACTAGCAATTAATGCTGAATAATCGCTTGCAGACCGATTGTGATCCAAGTTCAAATAGGTATCGAATTCCGGAATCTGTTTTTCCAATTGCTCAAATAGTTTAATGAAATAAGTTAATTCTATAGTTTCAAATTCAATCATAGTTTTACTTCGGTATAATATCCATAATTCATGTTCAAAATTGTAATGTTCATGTGATTTAGAACTTAATTCAAACAAATATTGTAAGACATATTATATAGTAATGATGTAAGTATAATTCTAATAATATTTTAAATTTAAAAAAAGAATTGCTAATATTATATTACTGGCTCTCGTTAATGCCCAAATTAAAGCAGGCTATATATATATACTATCACTTTTAAGTTTTATGATTTTGGTTTATAATTTTTTTCCGGATAGACTTGACAGAATACATTCGTGTACACAACTTTTGAGACCAATATTGATCGTGGATATTATGTAATAACTCGGAGAACAATTTTTAGGTAATCTCAGGGACGAGTTTCGCCGATTTTTTCTCGGCGGTGGCGCCCAGCTGAAGTCGCCGGATTTCGTATACTGTGGCACGGACCGGTACCGGTTGCACACCGAGTCGCTGGGAACGGTGCGCTTCCGGTTGAACGTGATCGCCCGAAACTTTCGGCGGTACGGAGTGGAACTATAAACGATGGTCAAAAGTAGACGAGTGGATTTTGTCACGACCGTGGCTTTATTGTCGTTGTCGTTCAGCTGTGCGTACGCCGAAACGACCACCATCAAAGACTGCGTGGCCAACGAAACATGTTCAGTGCAGCCAACGATGGTTGCGACTGCGGCAATGACGACGGCGACAACGCCAAAAAATGGGCTCAAAACTACCACTGTCGGGGGTAGTAGCCCGAAAATAGTTCGTTACGACGTCTCTGGAAACGATTCCAAAGGATCAACGCTCAAAGACGTAGTCGTAGAGGTTGATGACAGAACCGTCATGTCCCTTGGCGGTGACAAGGCCAACAGTTCTGGAAACGCTACTTTTGGCAGCTCAAACGTCACTGTCGTCGTTAAACCTTCAGTTGGAAAAGTTAACGCTACACCAACTAAAACGTATTTGCCGGTGACAAACGCCACCAATACTACCAGCACCGGCACCACCGCTACGGAATTTACTAGTGTTTCGCCGCCAAAATACTTGTCTGAAAACGGCGCTGAAGTCGTTCGTTTCGTTCCCTATGAATACTGCCACTGTGACCTAATCGTAAGTATACCAAATCGTTTTGTACTTAAACACCACTGCAGTAAAAAAACTTGATAGGCCACTTTATCTGTTAAACTATCCCGTATATCATCATATTGTTACTTAGGGTACCTAATTTCCTTACGGAATTTATTATATGTGTGGAAGTCTTATAATACTTATTATTCATAGTACGGCAGCTGTGACATAAATTGTTGTTGCGACACAGATTGCACTAGCCACGATTTGAAGACATTCACATTGTGTCCCGATCAAGCGAAGTCTACTTTGATAAAGCAAGAATCAATCTTGTTCGATTCTTCGTTGTTTTACGTGGTGATCGAAAACGTACCATCGGATTATTTCTATCCCGAACGAGACGTAATTATATACCTATATTGTATAATATAATATATAAGTAGGTACATAAATATATAGATATATGTTTTAAAGCTGTATGTTTCGTTAACGTGTTTTACAGACAATCGAATCCGAAACGCAAGTAGCAACTTCTCTTCGGAAACGCGACATCTTTACTTGGTGCGATGAGAAGGCCATAAGCAGACATCATCCTTTTACTTCTGCACTTCCAGTGGATTCCTCCATATACAACAACTATGACCTTACTTACAAGTCTTTGCGATGGATGTTTAACGTCGTGTCTGACGTAAATTCTTCTGAAATCAAAACATTTGGTCAGTATACAGTTGTCAGCGTATCCTACCCAGGCACGGCGCCAAGGGAGGGAGGGACAAGAACAGTTCGGCCCCCTCGCCAACCCCACTACTGACAAATATGTACGATACAATAAAGTCATAAAGAAATTATCATTTGTGTACATCATTATTCATTATGAATAGGGCTCGGAAGTTGTAGGAGCTAAAAAAAGGTAAAATATGCACGAACAAATTGAAAAATATGTTAAATAATGATAAATAATGTTAAATAATAATGTTAAATGTTAAATATGTAAAAAAATATGAGTATAAAATCAATGTAATATGCACTTTTTTAGTTAAAATTGGCAAAATATGCAAAATATGCATTTTCAATTTTTAATTTTTTAACTTGCAATAAAATTGTATAGGTACTTCAAATTTCTAGCTAGGTCTGCTTAAATTAAGATCATACAGAACAATATGCAATTCCTACAACTTCCGAGCACTAATTATGAATATAGTTGTTGACGGTCTGTGGTTAAACATTTTCTTACATAAGGTACCTACATAAAAAATAATTGACATTATTCTTAAAATATTTATAATTATTCAAATGTATATACATATTATCTATTTATCTGTTTAAACTTTTAAAGCATACAATATAAAAACTTGTGTACTATACAGCTAATAGCTATATTATGATATATGATATGAAAATTATATTTATATTTTATTTATTAGCCTCAGTGTTTGTTGAAAAAACCTTAGCCCATGTAAAAAAAAATATTTGCCGTCCCCCTTGGAAAAAAATTCTAGCGCCGTGCCTGATCCAACGCAACCACCACCTCCACGTGGCGAACAAAAATGTATAACGTTAATAAGGTTTTCCTTTCATCAGGTTTGAAAAACAGCGCTCTCGATTCACTGTGCAGTGTCGAACAACCCGTCGAATACTTGAAAACAAAGGAAACAAACTGCAAGACGTTCGTGCCTAATCTGACAGACGTTTGTAATAACAACTCATCGTTAAGCTTCAAGTACTACTACGGCGAAAGAGGGCTGTTCAAAGTGGTGCAACCCATTTACAATAGCGTTCACAAGACTGAAGTAAATATTCTATATTTACACCTTAATTACGACTTACGAGATTTATTATATTATGTTAATTGCAAGGAAGTGACGACTATTTCATAAAAATTACATAATTGGTTCGTTGGTTCGTAGAATATTTTAAAAACTGATCTATAGAAGTGTAATAAAAAAGTATAAATTGTTATATCGTAGAAGGTACCATTGCAAATGTTTAATAACTGTTGATTTTGATACCGATATCGATGATAAGTGATTACTCTGAGACTTTTGTTATTTGTAGAAAATCGATTTGGTCATCATCCAAGCCATGGCGCACCACCACTGCGTGACGGTGAACGGATCGTCGTACGATTGTCAAGTTGGAAAAGTCGGCGTCGGTACCAGAGATAACAACAATCGTTCGCACTATGATCCCGTTTACTTAGGCGGTATTTGCCGTCGGGTCGTCGACGGGGTCGAGTACTTGGTGACGCACAACGGGTCTAGGGGCGTCCGCCGGGTGGATGTGCACTTCTATCACCGGGACGTGCCGGACGCCGGTCATCCCATCTACCTCGATCAGAGGTTCAGCGTTCGATTCGCCTGGGCCACCGTCAGGTCAGCGGTGGAGTCATACGAGCGGAGTGGTAAGCCCGGTTACGTGACTGGGAGCCCAGTGCTAGTAACCATGGCCGGTAAAGACGTAGTGAAACTCCGACGCCCGAAGAAGATGTACTTACCAGAAACGGACGGGTACGGTAGGTGTGTTCACTCCACCGAGCCTCGGCAGTCCGTCAACTTCTTGGAGAGTGTCGACGTCCAGTGTCATGTCCAAGTCCGACGTCGAAATATGCAGTTGTCCAAGAGAGCTGATGATCATTCCATACCCAGTGGCGGCGTATCATTTGCAGACATTTGTAACTACATTCAAAACGAAGTATGACTATGACACAGCATTTTTATTTATTGTATACTTATAGATTAAACACAGATACACTCACTATACAGTATAAATTATCATATTATCATCATTATAACCTGTAAGCATCTCTGGTGCATACCAACTGGAAACAACTATATTGTCGTCGCACTCCTCCTAAACGGCTCGGCCGATTTTAATCAAAATTTTTTTGTATTTTTGGTGGGTAAAACAATAGGTCGTAAAGTAATTTTCACCCTCTTAGGTCCAACCCGGCTACCAGGGAGGCTGATTTGCACCCAAAAGGAGTTAAACAATCACAATTTTTTTAAAGTTGTAATTTTTTACGGGTAACGAAATGCGCTGGATCAGCTAGTATTATTGTAGTTATGCAAAAAGTCTGTACCTATATTGACATTCAAAAGTTCAAAAACCCGGTATAACGATTTTTATCATTCACGCACGTAAATTATTATACTTATTAGTAAACACAAACATTTATTTCTGGTAATTCAACCTCAATCGAATATCGAGTACATTGTATAGTAAACCAAAGCTTACAAGTTACAAGTTGCAACATAGATCAATTATAAAACCTAGTCAATTATTTAATGTATAAATTTGGAGAGTTAAAAATAAAGCCTTAAAATGAATAGTAAAAGTACCTATTGGCTATTGCGTATACGTCATATTATTATGTATCGAGCATGATTTTAATTAATATACCTTTGTATATTTTAACCGTGGTCTAGTGCCAACCTTATGAGGATGCCTGTTATTAATATTGGATATTTGTTTTCTCGCTCTGATTCACGCGTTACATAACAAATTTGCGCTTAGCCAAATCTATATATACTATAAAGTATATACTTAGTGTTGTTAGCTTTAATATTGGAGTTAATTTATCTATTATAAAACTTATATTTAAGAACTATATTCTTACGTTGGATTTTTTACAATATTTCAATTTTAACACATAATACGAACATAATTCTATAAGAACTCCTAAAACTCCCATAAAAATTGAAATATCGTGAAAAGGTCCAACATAAAAACGCAGATAATGTTCTTAACTTTAAGTTTGATATAGGTAAATTCACTTGAATATTAAAGCTAAAAACATATGGACAACGGACATACGGTATTTTTGTTCTGGAGAACGCAAATTTGCAATGTTGAGCGTGGGTGAGAGAGAGAAAATAACATCCTTTTATCACACACAATCATATTATTATTATTATAATTCACCGCGATATCGTGTTACAGACGATGGCAGTTCTCGGAGATTACGAAGGTGCCTTGGTTGCCAGTCTCGGAGACCCGGACGTGACCAGGTGGATACCGTTTGTGGTCGCCAAACCGCCCGCACAGCAGTTGCCGCTGTCTGAAAACTCGTGTCCGGCCGTGATGGACGGCGTGCACATACGGGTGTTGTACTCACACGTGGGCCCGTTCGACAGTCCGCGGCCCACCGTGCTTGGAGTGCTGACCAATTACACGGCGTCGGCCGTCACCGTCAGCGGCGGCGATCGATCGGTTACCGTTGAAGTGCCTGTGAGGGTCACCGTGGTGTACGTGGACCTGACCCGACCGCCAATCAGGACGTTCGCCGAACCACCCACGTACGAGTTTAGATTGCCCGAAGACTTTTACTATCCGTTCTGGTCGTCCGGCGCCGCCCGAGTCTCGCGTTCCGTTCACAAAGTCTATTTCGTCGTAGGTTTGCAAGTGTTATTGTCGTACCTACACTGCCACTGATCGTAGCTTTACGACATAAGCGCCAAAGGTGTGCAAGTTACATGTAATTTGGGCCAAAATCAGTAGGACATAAGCGCCAACATAAAACTATATCCAATATAATACTCGTATGTCAAAAGCGCCAAAGATCTAAAAAAATTAATATAATTTCAAATTTGTACCAATAATAATATTTTACACAATAATATTATTATTGAATTATATTTTATATATTTAAAAATATTTAAAATCGTCAATAATCAATTTTGTCGATTAAAAGCTTATCAATTATCAGGCCGGCGGAGAATGGATCTGTAACGGGAAACTAGTAAAATAACATATAAATCATACCTACACAGCGTCCCCGTTAAACCTTATTAATTTCAATCGCCAATAAAGTAAAATTATAATCATAATGATGAAATAATAAGTAGGTACTAAGACTAGGTACTTAATACAAATAAAAATAAATAAACATAATAATAATTTTTTATAATACAAATTTTCTACTTATTTTTCCATTGTAAAATTATGCCCTCATTAGATGGTCCTAAATTTTCATTCTGAAGGAGAAGAATTTAGAATTCATAAATAAATATATTTTCACTTTATAATTTTAGTAAGACGTCAGTAAATTATTATAAATTATAATAATATATAATACTGATCAATGAGCAACATAAAATTAGTCTTTTAAATGCCAACGATGCAGATGCATATTTTGTAGTTCTTATACTTAGTATCCTTATCCAGAATTTAAGCCCAAATTTAATTCTGAACAATACGTACTAGAAATTAGAATCAAAGTAGCTATATCTCTAAAATGTAACCATTTGTCTTAAATATACTGTATGGCGTGTATACATATAGGTACACTGCAAGTGAACGTGTGGTATGTTCACAGTATATTTAAACTTGACAATAAAATATACTTTACATTTTAGTATTGTACCTATCTATACATAGTTAAATAATATTATAATAGAGTACAACTATAGATTATACTCACTTATCCTACTGCGTCTACAGTCTACTACTTTACTGTCCAATCGCTATATATAGTTAGGTGCCATGAAGGAAAAACCATTGTTTCAGTTACTATAAAATCAGTTGCATAATGCTTTGTCTTGTCAATTGTCAATCATATATACCTATACATATATTACTATCCGGCGTGGTCCATGGCCCGTGCCAAAATTTGTTTTTTGGCATTATAATTTTTTACAAATTTATTTTTAAAAAAAATACTAATTTGAAATTTCTACTAAATTATAATAGTAACTAGTGCATATTTTAAGCTTATCTTAGAAAGATTTAGTATCAGCTACTTATTTTAAATTAAATTTCAAATGTCATTGGTAGAATACAAAAATAGTATAATATTTCCAAAATGACGATTACCATATACATAAAGAAATCTGTATAGATACTCACGAGACTACTGTCTACTCATACTTAACATTTTATCGGTAGGTCCACACAATCGTGATGTGTACGTTGGACATTGGACCATTATGGCGGGCGTTACCGATAAATATTATGATTAAATAATAAAAGCCATTTACCTTCATAAAAATAAGTATTACCTCCCATTGAAAATATATTGTATAATACTATAATATAAGCTCAATGGTATTAGGTAAACAAAGTACTCCTAATTTAATTTAGCAAAGTCGAACACGGATCAAAGCTATATGCCTATTTCCTATATGTATATGAGAACAATTTTCTTCAATTTTGATCGTTATTCTTTGGTAAAAATCGTCCAAAGGCGAGTGACATTCCACCACAAAAAGTCTGAACATCAATTTATAACCGTTTAAAATAGATCGTAAACTATATTGTCAATTAAAATAAATTTATCTTTAATAACATAAAACATTGATGCAGTCGAGTCTCAATAACTCGAATCTTAGAGAGAATACCAATAAATTCTAGTCATGAATATTTCTAGTTGTTTACCTCAAATACAACTTAAAAACACTTCTAGGGAAAAGAAAAAATTTGAGTTTTTCAGATTGATCACCAAAGCTTTACAAGTGAATATTTGTATACCTATCTTTAGCTACAGACAGCAAGACAACAGTACGAAATAAGAAAGTAAAATTGTTTCTCAGTTGTAAAAATTGGATAATGAATGGTATGTAATTATTATTTAACTCAATTTTTACTTGGTTTTCTTTTCCCTCGTCCTGTAACTATCAAACAACTGCCTCTATTCATGTACAATTGTAAAAGCTTCCGGCTGATCGACCGTGCTCGTATGATCTAACGAATGGTAATCAGTGTCCAAATAACCGATTTTGTTCGATTTCGGTTCGTCAGCTAAATCTTCTCTTTCGAATAAAAAATTTACCGAATTCATTTTAAACCCATCTACATCGCGTCCCAACCAAAAAAAAATATGTTCTATAGGGAAAATAAATTATATAAAAGGTTTGATTAGCTGACTTGTCAATGTGATAATGTATATTTTTTTATCGATAAGTGATGAGACTACCTTCATTGCTTCTCTAACTGATGGATTCCTGTAGTTCAAGTCTGGTTGTTTTTCTTGGAATTGATGTAAATAATACTGTCGTCGTTGTTCGTTCCATTTCCACGCAGATCCGCTATTGAATGCACTTAACTGAAATTGTTTAAACCATCATATATTTTAAGTTGCACATAAAAAACAATATTGATCCAATGATCCCACTTGATATAAAAACAAGTTACAGTTTTAATTTGCAACATACCTTTTATTTAGCGTTACTATAAAAAATATAGTGTTTTATTTGTTTTTCTTACATCATTTATGTATTTTTATGTTAACCTATTAGGATAATATATTATGAGTATATATGATACAATAATTTAATTTGTTCTGCTTAAACATAATATGTATATAAATATTAAACTCCACAAGTTAAAACTATTATATTGTATTATTATTATTATTATTATTATTATTATCATCATATTATAACCAATGATTAAACATATTAAATATAAAAAAAATGTAATGATATTTTCTCCAGACCATAAAAAGTTATCAGATTTATTATTATGCTTAAATGAAATAGAGAATAATATTAATGTCTATATAAATTCAAACACATTTTTTTTACATTTACAAGACACAGTATATACTATAAATGACCTTTAAAAAGTTAAGTTTAAGTTAAGTTTAGAGATAAAAATGTAAAAGTGTACCTATCTCAAAATCTGACTTGACCCATTTATACCATGCATGTACCATTACCGGTACATATTCCATTTTTCATATTCAACCTACCATCAGCTTATATTATATTTTACTGTATTACATTATACTAAGGTTTTTTCGGTATATCGGTTTTTGCACAAATACCGCTACAACGGTATACCATAATACCGGTACATACCGTAATACTGGTGCATACCGGAAAACCGTAATACCGGTGCATACCGTAATATAATGTTTGGTATAAATCTAGTTTAGCGGCTCCTCGAATTTTCGACTTTTTTTTTTGAAACATGTAATTCGACAAGTTTAGAACGATGGTGCAAAAATAAATTTAGTAGGCG
>NC_042494.1:70284490-70289366 GCF_005508785.2 Acyrthosiphon pisum | reverse complement strand
CCGAGGAGCAGTAAGCGACGAGTGCCGCTATGCTGTGTAATCACTGCCCACATTATAAGAGCGTTAAAATATTTTTTTACGCGCCCATGCGTATTAACGTAAAATCGCGAACTTCAAAACTAATCATTTCCGCAAATTTATTTTTTCACCATCGTTCTAAGCTCGTCGAATTACATGTTTCAAAAAAAAAGTCGAAAATTCGAGGAGCCGCTAAACTAGATTAGTTCCTAATGTTTTTTTAAAATTGTTTACTCCCTCAGCATATCATTTCAGTGTTTTTCAGTTTTCCGGTACCACGATTTTTGGGTATTACGGTTTTCCGGTATTACGGTTTTTCGGTATTACGGTTTTTCGGTATATACCGGTATTGCGGTATACCGTTTCATACCGGTACCGAATCTAATGCCGCAATACCGGTTTCAAATTTCAATACCGTTAACCCTACATTATACTATTTTTTAGATTGTAATAACTTATACAATTGTACCCAGTTACTTGGAGGTGTCTTATTGCCATTCTTGTCAATAATCGGATCCTTCCATACATAATAGTTGGTAAAGGGTTCAATTCTCATAATTGATTTTTGGAGCCATTCGTGTTCATCACTTGTATGGTTGGGCACAAAGTCCAACAAAACTTTTATACCTATACGCATAAAATCCGTTCGAGAAGGATAATAGGTAGTTGAATATTATTCTTTAAAAACAATTTTGATTAAGTTCAATGTGCTACCATTTTTATGAAACTTGTTCCTCAATCGTTCAAAGTCCTCCATCGTAAACACCATAAACAGGATCGGAACAAATTCACTTTAGCAACCCAGCACATTTTTAAAATTGTTTTTCGAAATAGACGTATTTCGACGAGTTAAGAACGATGGTGCAAAAAAAATTTTCGGAAACCATTATTTTGGAAGTTATAGCTATCCAAAGTTTGCGATTTTACGTTGATAGGCATGCGCGCAACACTACTATAACTTAGTATATTAAATTTGGAACTTTGTTACTTTACCAGACACCCTTTTTTTTGCAACTTTTTTTTTTTAGACTTATGTAGTTAACTATACTGAGAACCAGTGGCGTAATTTGGGGGGGGGGCAAGGTGGGCATTTGTCCCTGTCTGATTTTAAAAGCGGCCGAATAGATAATTTTAAATATAATTATGAAGGTTAAATATATTATAACTAAATATTAAATAATGTCAAGTGATTTATTTGTTAAGAAATTATAACACACAGAAATAAATTCATAAAAATTTACATCACTAGTTATACTTACAAATATGTTAGAAAAAAGTAGTTTATTATTATTATTATTTTTTTTTTGTTTTTTTTTTTTGATTTTTCACTTTTTTTAACAAAATTCTTTATTACACTATCTGTTACAATTAAAACAATAAGCTTAAGTGATAACAGAACAAAAGCAGACAGAAGAGACTGAAGGAAGAGGCCTCCCATCGGAGGTACTTCAACAATTTTTCACTTATTATACCTATTTTTACTAATCCAATTTTATTATTATTGTTAGTTAAAAAAAAAAATCTTCAATTTTATTTAGAGTTTAGTAAATAATGTTATTTAATTAATATTTAATAGGAGTATAAATCATTGTCAATATAGAAAACAGAAAAAAAGTCAAAAGTGGAGCTGAAAAACTCAAAGAGAAGTGTATGAAATTACAAATTGAACAAGCCAAAAAATGTCAAAACATAGCATTGTTTTTTACTACACCTGTAGTCAAGCCTGTAATGGTTGAAACAGAATCTAAAAAAAACACAGATCTTGTCTTTGAAGCACATAATCATGAACTAGATAACATGATGTTAATAAGTTCTTCAGCTGTTCAATCTACATCAAAAACTAATGATTTTTTAAATGTTTCTAGTTAAGATATAAAGAATGCAAATACTGAAAATATTATTATTAATTCTAATTTGACACCTGCAGAGGTCGACCCAGATACAGCTGAAGATTATTTTGTGAAACCGAATGACAATATGAAAAAGATTTTTTTTAATACCACCCAGTTCAACCACATTTAGGGAATGTGCCTTATAATCCCAGGCTTGTGTTTTATGACAAAAAAAAAATTAATAGACAATGGTTATCATTTTCTGAAAAGAAAAGAGATTTTTTTTGTTTCTGTTGTTTAGCATTTAGTAATTCTATGGAAAAAAATTTGTTTGTGAAAGGAATGTATGATTTAAGCACAAAACACATATACACAAGAATTGAACAACATGAGACTAGTCTCCATCATTTGAACAATGTTGAAGCATATATGTTAAATTATAATCAAGTTGATATTGAAAATCTTATGTTTAAAAAACAGTTAACCTTAAGAAAAAGCCAGGTTCAAGAAAGACAAGAAGTGTTAGAAAGGATAATTGAAACAATTAAAACGATTGGAAAACGAGGAATGAGTTACAGAGGAACTCAAAGTGAAGCATCTCGATCATTAAGTGACTCAAACATTGATCATGGAACATTTCTAGAATTAATTTTACTAATAAGCAAGTTTGATCCTGTCTTAAAATTGCATTTGGATCATGTTATAAAAGATGCTCCAAAAAGTGTATCAAATAAATGTAAAAAAGTTGGGCGTGGAAGTTTTATATCATTTTTGTCAAAAACTACTGTTAATAATTTAATTCAAATTATGAAACGCAATATAGCCGAAGAAGTAAAAGAAGCAGAGATTTACTCAATTCAAATTGATACAACCCAAGATATAAAAGTAGAAGATCAGTGCAGTATTATTATCCGATATGTTAATGATTCTGTCAATGAAAGATTAATTGGTGTATCTAATGTAATTTCATCAACTGGTAAATCAATGTTTGAACTAGTCAGTAATATTTTAATGGACAATGGAATCGACATAAAATACTGTATTGGGTCAGCTACAGATGGTGCATCTAATATGCAAGGCCAATACCAAGGGTTTAGTAAATTTTTATCTGATGCAAGTCCCGGTCAAATACATGTATGGTGTCATGCACATCTCCTTAATTTGGTGATGATTGATGCAACAAGCAAAACTATGGAATGTACAAGTTTCTTTGGGTTATTAAACAGTTGTGCCGTTTTTATAAAAGACTCATATAAAATAATGAATATATGGAAAGAAATAGGAACTGAGACAAACAGAAGATTAGTCAATGCTAATGATACTAGGTGGTGGTCAAAAGATGCAGCAGTAAGATCTATTTTTGGAAGGTTTGGTTCACCAGGAGAAAACCAAAATGATAAAGGACTTTATGGTATACTTGTGACTACTCTAAAACAAGTTTCATCTTCTCCTTCAATCAAAAATGATATTAAGTGTAACGCTCGAAGTTTAATGAAACATTTACTTTCTTATAAAACAGTTATAGTTAAGAAGAGGCAAAAAATGTACTTGGTTCATCAAATGTGACCATGTCAAAACTTTTATTGCTTTAATCTTATTATTATTTTTTATTATTTAAACTAAATAAAGTGTTAATTAAGTTTAAAAATTGAAAACAGTATTTTTTAGTATTTTAGTTAGTTTTGGTTATTATATACTAGGTTATTAAGATAATAATAACTAATATAATATGCATCAAATACAAAAGTTACATGTTAATTAAATTATAGTTATTTAAAATAAATAATTAAAAATTCCACTTATATTGAATACATTATACGAGTTCCATAATATTGTTCATACATTAATTTAGCTAGAAATAAGGGAAAGGTATTCAAATGGTGCTAATAGTAGCTACGGTTTTTTTTTGGAGCGACTACCATAATTGCATGATTCAGTTGACCATCAAGTACACAAAGAATTTTTTTTAAGTTTTTTAGTTTTGTGTATCAATAAAAATATGGTGATTGGACATTGTCATAAAGAAACTTATGCTGTGTAATGATATTCGTGGAATTTTTGGGCCTCTACATAGGATCGCCAGGGCCGATTTCTTACCCCAGTCCGCCCCTGTTGAATAGTTGGAATATATTTATATTTAGACGCATGCGGGACGTACACATTGTATGTATGGGTATGCATTTATGTATATTTGTTTGTGACTTTGTGTGAGTGTGTTTTGTGGAGGAAAATGAACATATTAATATTGTTATATGCACAACAATAATAATAATTAGTATCATAATCTCGTATAGTTTAATTTTTAAAATCTAAAATTAATACAAATTCTAAAAACAACAACCGATTGGCACTCTTATTAATTATCATTGATCACGGACTTCAGTTAACTTGCGACAGTCGTGTATGATTCAATTATTTGTGTTAATATTTTAGTTGAGTATACTCTATTCTACCTAAATTAAAATTAATTTTTTTGTGATGCGTCTTTACATTAATCTTTTAATTTGAGCAAAATATTTAAATATGACTTAAAAAAAATAAATGGGTGGTGCTGCTAAAAATATAAAATTACCACAAACTGCTCGAGAATCGAAAATAATTTCTGGTATGTTTAATAAACAGACAAAACTTAAGCCGATAAGCAAGCAATAAAACAAAAAATATATATTATAATTTAAGATAATATTAATTTGTAAATATATAGTATAACACCTTTATGGCTATACCAGAGTAATAGAGTATGGGCTATAACTTATAAGTGATGAATCAGGTAAAATTGATTTATAGATAATGCAGTTGATATATTTTCAAAAATAAAAAAAAGAAAATATCCTAATGAACTACTATAATATTATTGTTTATCAATATAAATATTTCCATATAATAGTTTGTAGACTTTTAACTGATAGGTATAGAATTGTTTTTCTAAAATATCTGCTACCTTCTATTTAAAAATGATGTTACCTAGATAATAAAAAGTGTACCACAAAAAATGTAAGTAGTTAATATATGGTTGCGAGCGAAGC
>NC_042494.1:70281456-70284354 GCF_005508785.2 Acyrthosiphon pisum | reverse complement strand
ACTGAAATGGCGCCACTGCTGAGAACGATGGTGAAGTCAGAATTTGGCGGTCGGACTTAGTTTCGAAGTTATAGCTTTATGAAGTTCGCTATTTTACGATTTTTGCGCTTTCGCGCGTCACTAGTTAACTGCACCTATTACGAATATTAATTTATTTTTTTTCAAAACCTTTGTACTTCAACGAGTTAAGAACGACGGTGCAATCAAAATTAGATAGCCAGACTTCGTTTTCAAGCTATATGCTCAGGCAGTTTCGAATTCTAAGTTTTTACGCATACGCTCAACGCTCTATAGAAGCTCCTTACGCCTACCGGCTCCGGTCGCCAAACTCGAGGTCCTCGATTTGGTATGCAACACCTCCCCAAGTGGGCCACCAATTTGAAAAAACATCGTACAGTGATGCCATGCTAGCGGCACTCGTCGCTACGCTCCTCGGCGCCATCGCTCCGCTCCGCAAATCGAAAATATCCCCCGACTTGCTGTGCAGCACCACCTCAAGTTAGTCACAGGGTAACTACCAGCTAGCCATGCACGGCATTATAGTAGTTGTTATAGTAGTGTAGTATACACATGTGTATAAACGTAAAATCGAAAACTTTGAAAAGCCATAACTTCGAAACTAAGTGAGAGCGACAAATTCTGATTGCACCATCGTTCTTAACTCGTCGAAGTACATCTATTTCAAAAAAAAAAAAAATTAAAAAGGTGCTGGGTTGCTAAAGTGAATTTATGGCACAGGATCGATCTCTTCATAGTCCGATATATCATAACCGAAATCATTTTGCGGAGAGAGGAATATAGGCGATAACCAAAATTGCACTGACATCTAAACTTTTAATGTATGACACTTTTTCGGTTATACCTATAAAATATATATAAAGATCAAACAATATAAGTACGTACGTATATGTACAATGTCACTTGTTAGTAAATATAAAAATTAATAATGAGAGTGCCATTTTTTTTTAAAAGCTAGGATATATGGAATCATTCATTTATTTTAAATATATATGTATCCAATATTTATATAAAATTATAGATATTATATTCTATAGGATTTGATGACGAGTTACTTACAACTTATAATATAGTTTTATAATTTTTATAGACTATAAAATTAAATATTTTCTAAATCAAGTTTTTATATAAGATATCCTACATATATTATTATTTGAAAATTAAATTAGTTTTATATTTTGTGTGTGGTCGGATTTAATTAGCTGATGATAAATATTAATTGCAGTGTCAGTGTTGGTAAAATTCACTTACCATTGAGATCTCCAATTCCGTCACCATCGCTGTCTTTGAATGATCTCACGTATATTTGGTAAAAGGTATTTGCTTGCCACCAGTTTGGTTCAAAGGAGTTACTTAAACTTCCACGAATAAATTCAGATGACACCAAACTGTTTGACACAAACAGCCACAAGACTGCAATAATTTTAAACATGTTGAGGACATAAAAGTTGTTTGACAGGTTTTCGGGCGTTATTTTAATAATTATTAATTGCTCATGGTCCCAGGTAGACAGTGTGATGTTTTTGTAATGTCAAAACAATCATAAATCAATGACTATTCACTTTGATTTAGTATTTATTACATTATGTCTACACATTTAATATGTAGATAATTACACATATTAGTTTGTAAGTACCTAGCGGAAATCGTATCTTATTGAATTAATGTAATCGTTGTATTCGAAACTCAAGTGGTATTTATGACGAATTAAGTATACTCCGTTGACGAGTAGGTATACATAAAATCAGTGGCGGATTTGATTATTTCCACAGGAGAGGTTAATTATAATTCATATTTTTTAGTATCTCCCTACCAACCTATAGTTTTTGATGCATTCAAAAAATTATTTCTCGAAATCATTACTTTGTACTGTTACAAAACATTTACTATAGCTTATTGTATAATTTATTTTTAATGTATAATATAGGTTGTATAAATAATTGTTTATTGTATTTTGGGATTAATACTTCAGGTTGGAACCCTACTCATTAATATTCCTGCAAACCTTTTCAAAGTCATAATCGTAACCGAATATGATTTATATAATCATACATTTTCCAAATTTTTATACAATTTTAGTTTAGTTGAATGAAATTTGCATAACAAAAATAAAACACAAGTATTTTCAACACAGCTGTATTACATTTTAAATTCAAAATTTATACTGCAGTTATTGTGATATTATAAATGTAAATTGACGCAATCAATAAGCTTTAATTTTTATATTAACTGTACCTATATTATTATATCTTTCATATTATCTTGTTTGTCTTTTTCTTATTAGTTATTTTTCATTCATTATGTAATACGCGTATGTAATATAGGTATGTATACTAGATACTCAGAAAATATATTCAAAAATACTAAAAATGCAATCATTTCAATTATGCTTATTTCTTTGTAAATTAGTGCATAATAAGACAAAAAACGTTTTATTTAAACGGTGAAAACAAAAAAATTAACATTATCAGATTTTAATCACCCTATAATATTATTACAATAATCAAGCATCCAAAATATTTCAGTAACCCATAACTCATAACTCATAAGTATAACCGCTCATAAACAAACATTTAAAAAAATTATAATCATCTGAGATGAAAAAAAAAAAACTATAATAAGTTTATAAGAGATAAAATCAGTCTCTTACTCAAGTATGATAAATTGCATTAGTGACAACTAAAAAAAAGGTGGTTAAGTGGATGTCGCTCTGCTGTACAGTAGGCTAGAAGTGGGTCACTGTATAATGGATGGTATTAAATTTGAATTCAATGATATAATATCACTGTATAAGAAAAACGATTCTGAGCGGAGACGGTATATCAGTCTATGTATTAGACATATATATACTTATCTATGGTATTAAAAAAAATTGACCTA
>NC_042494.1:70265957-70279546 GCF_005508785.2 Acyrthosiphon pisum | reverse complement strand
GTGGTACTATTATAGATATATAATAGTATACTTTAGAAGTTTCAAGTACCCACGAATAATATTATACAATCACAACAAAATAACTAAAATAGTTATCCTAGGTTTTTAATATGTAATTTCGTCCAAATTTGTACTTAAAATGACTATAAAAATAAACTGCGTAAATGTATTTTTTAGATTTTTTGGTAACAGAATTAATTACTTACGTGGAATCTTGTTTTAAATTTTCAATTCTTAGATACAAAACTTGAACATTTTATACATTTTTAACTACCAAATAATCATTGAATCTTAAATTTGATAAATTTTTTCAAAATTCGATCTTTAAATGCTTATAAAAAAAAATTGTGCCTATATATTTTTAATATTTTTCAACTGCTATTGTAACAATATATCAGGAGCTTTGTATTAAATTTATACACTTTTTGGCCCAACAGATAAAACTTTATTGATATTTATAGAAAAAAAAACTAAAAAAATTTAAAACTGAAAATGTCCGTAAACAGCTCAAAAAGAGTCAAAATATTTTCAAAATTGTATGGTGTATAGGAAATGCTAATATAAACATTCAGTAAAATTTTCATGTATCTGCAGTTATTCGTTTTTGAATTACAACAAAATAAGAAAATCGCTTCATCAGAAATCGAATGAATATCCAATGTTGTAAAAGTATGAATTTCAAACGCTCATAAAAATTTAATTTGACTTGCTTGTAGGCATTTTTATTTTGAAAAAGGTAGATAATCTTATAAGGAATCTTGTATTACATTTTAAAATCTTAGATTTAAAAAGAAAAATTTTTACGAATTCTTAACTCAAAATAATTTGCTAATTTTCGTGATTTTTCCATATTTTGTCAATTATTGAACTTTAAATGCTTATAAAAAAAAACTGTGACTAAGGATTTTTAATATTTTTCATCTGCTTTTAAAACAATATACTAGGAGCCTTTTATTAAATTTTCAAGCTTTTTTAATCAACAAATAAAATTTTATTGATATTTTTAGAAAAAAAACTAAAAAAAAATGAAAAGTGACAAAAGAGCTCAAAATAAGTCAAAATATTTTGAAAATGTTATGGTGTATAGAAAATGCTAATATAAACATTCAGTCAAAATTTCATGTATCTACGGTCATTTTTTTTTAAAGTTGCACCAAAAACCAAATTCAATTTTGTGAAAATTCGATTTTTCGTAAAAATTCCCGTTTTTCCTTAATTTTTCTTTGGTTTTTCCCGGCGCTTTTGAAAACTACTGGGAAATTTAAATTTTGACCTCCCCAATGCACCAACGATATTCACTTTCTGATCGAACAAGATACTGAAGTTGAAATTCGTAGCATTATTTCGACTACTTATCGTGTACACAGACACAAAAAAAATAAAAAATAAAAAAACACACATCATTGTAAAATCAATACATTCATCGTTCCACTCAGAATCTAAAAGCAGGTAAGTGGATGTCACTGATACACTGCCACAAGTGGGGCATTGTATAATGGATTGTATTAGACTTGAATCCAGTGATATAATATCATTGTATAAGAAAAACGATTCTGAGCGGAGACGGTTTGTTAGTCTGGATATTTTATATTGTAATTATTTATTTTATCATGTAAGTTGAATTAATATTATAATATTATAATTTTTCATTCGTTTCTATGGTGACAAACAAAGCGTTAGAAATTAAAACCCCATTTTTAGCGTTTTTTCGTCATTTTTCGGTGGTTTTTCCCGTGGCATTAAATAACTATTGAGAAAATCGAAAAATAACCTTCATAAAATACTATCTTGATCCAATTTGCGAAAAGATAAGCTACTATATGTTGAAATCGAAGCACTACTTCTGGTAGAAATTTTGTATACAGGATATAAAAAAAAAATAAATAAACACCATTGTAAAACCATAAGTTTCCTCGCTCCGCTCAGAATCTAATAATAATAATACAATATACATTTTAACTATTAAAAACGATACAAATGACAGTTTTGACTTTTATAACCTATAGTACGTTTACATATGTAGGTACGACGTTCTCTTAGTAAGAATTATTAAGGACATAACTACTATCAAAGTTAACATAGAGCAAACAGTTTACATTACAATTTATAAAAATGGTTGTAATTATTTCTTACATGCTAATTGCTAAGTGAAAAGGGAAAAATTCTTTTGGTCCATAATAATCATACATTTTATAAGATACATACCACGAAAAAAATATATGAACGTTGATGTGTGTAAACAATAAGTGCCGTTCTAAATGTTACACCTAGAATGAAAAATTAGTGGCAAATAAAAATACGTTTTTTGACCATACCCATGAGGAAGAAACTACTTCTAGATCGGCAAAAAATAAGTGATTCTTGTAAAAGAAAAGCAGTAGACAGTGATGTTGTAAAACCATCAAAAATTATCAGACGAGAACTTACACAATATAAAAATGAAGGTTGTTTGTTAATGTCTGATATAAAGCTAATTTCCAGAAATGTACAAAATGCTAGAGCCAGTTTTTATCCTAAAATACCAAATTCAAGAAAAAAAGTTCATAATACTTTCAGTTTAATTGATGTAAAAACAGAGGTGAAAATTTTATTTTTTAAAATGACGATTTAAATGAGATTATTATATTTTCATATTGTGATACTAATATTGAATTTTTGAGAAAACTGGAAATAGCTTACATGATGGCACTTTTAATTATTGTGATAACAATTTCACGCAACTATATACAACTCATGGATTAAAAAATGATATTTATATTCCATTAATGTTTTGCTTTTTACCAGATAAAACATTGAAAACATATTATATAGAATTATTTAAAAAAATGAATGTAGATGGAATGAACCCAAATAAATTTGTCTTAGACTTTGAGATATCAATGCACCAAATAAATATTATATTTCCGACAGCACAAATATGGGGATGCCGTTTCCATCTGGGCCAAGCTTGGTACCGTAAAATTCAAAGCTTAGGGTTTGCACAATAATTTCATTTTGCAAATGATGAATTGGGACAGTGGCTGGTACATATATTTAGTTTACCATTTCTTAATCCAATAGAAGTTGGAGATTGTTTTATAGATAGTTTCATGGCTGTCAAACCAGAAAATAATAAAATTAATTAATTTTGCGATTATTTAGTGACTAATTACATCGAAAATACCAGTACGTTCCCACCTTGTATTTGGGCTAGTGCTAGTTCTGATACAAGCCTTACTAGTTACTACAAATGTTTGTGAAAGTTTCCATTCTGAATTCAACTCAAATTTTTATCATCAACATCCTAATATATTAAAATTAATAGAAATTTTAAAAATGTTTCAAACAAATACATATATAAAGATAAGAACATCAGATTTCAATAGACCTCGAAAAATAAGTAAAAAAAAGAAGAAAAACAAAACTATATCAATAATAAAATATCCATAGATATTAAAGTAAATAACCTTTAATATCTATGAAAATATCAGATTATAACAGTATGATAATTACACAGTATGAATATGTGAAGTGTTTGAGCTTTCGCAATAAGCCAAATAAAATTTGATTTTTTTTTATCATTATTATTACTATTTTATACCTGTACAAATATAATGTGTGGACCATACCTACACATTATATTATTATTTTTTATTATATATTATATGGAATAGATTCAATTAAAAATTGAATTGGACTTTTTTTATGCAATTCAAAAACAAACAAATTTTAACCACACCAACTACGTTTAACTTGTCAGTCCCAAGTCTGAATAAAGTAAAAATGAAGTTGGTGTATAATTTTTTTTCGTATGGGAACTCACGTATACATAACCGGGCGTGATTTTTACCTACTAAATCTCGTGTGGGAACTTACATTCGCCTATGGTTTTCAATATTATAGGGTACTATAAAAGTTTCCAATACTAACGAAATCCAACAACTCCAGAACATTGTCCTTAAGAAGATAACGAATGCCCCACCATTTGTATCTAATTACACTTTACGTAAGTATCTTTCAATTAAAACTGTGATAGATGATACTCAGATACTGCATGCTTCCACAAAAACTTTCATATCTGTCTCCAAACGGGCGAATGTAAGTTCCCACACGAAAAATATTACCCTATAATATTGAAGACCATAGGTCCATAGTGTTTTAAGTAATGTTTTATACAATATAAGAACTTTAACCATTAATCTGGAGTGTTTATTGTTTGTAGCTTGCGGAGAATGACGTTTAAGGCAAGGCTCTTAATATGGATATGGCTATTCCAAGTGAGGTGCTTATCCAAGTTAAGTCATAGATATCCATATTTAACTGTGTAAGATGTGGGAATAAGGATATTATGTAGGTAGGCATTAGGGAAAATGGACGTGATTACCTAACTTTTTCTCTTAGCAATGCCCTATGTATTTTTTGATTAACAAGTAGCAATACTTATTTAATAAATAATAAGGCGTATAGTACCGATATGCCAGTTTTATTTATATTTTTAAATAATACAAATATTAATAATATCACTGTAAAAAACAATCGATAATGGTAATTTTATTATTTTAATAGGAAGTGGTGGGTGGTGATAGTGTGATGGCAAGTTTGAGAGGGACCTAAATGATTACTAACGCGACTTTGGTAACATCTTGGTAAAATATGATTCGTATCCCAAACACTTAAATTATCCATATAGTGATATTATTACCAGATAGTAAATAGGTAATTGGTATCCCTTGTCAAATGGATTTTTACTCAGTCATAACCATTACATAAATTTGACATAATTTATACACTTTATGTGAAAATCCATAATAAAATGTAATAAATTTTTTCTAAATCAATGTATTAACAATATTTTATTCACATAAAAAATAATTATTAAAGTGAAGAAAATTAAATAATATTGTTACAAAAACTAATCTTATGAATACAACTTTTTAATATAACAATTTATTGAAATACGATACCTATGATATTTCTATAATTGGAAAAACTATAACTTAGCCAATCACTAGTTTGTGTTAGAATAATTATCATAGGTCGTATTCCTTACAGCTGAATATTAAGCATAATTATCTATAACCAATAACCATTAACCATAATATTTATTTATATGAATATTACAGGGCAGCCCAAAAAACAAGTAAGAATAGTATAATATCAAAATTATATTAATTTGATTTTGTTTTAAGTTTCTAATATGTAAAAATGTAAAATTTTTTACAGTATTTTGATTGGTCACCACAAAATTATGACATCTTTACAAATAAAAATATGAACCCGCTTTATCTATACGTATGTATTCCATTTTCTAGTAACAATTTTTTATATTTTTTTAATTTGAATGAAAAGATAAATTGTGGATTTCTAAATGAAAAACATTGATAAATAATATTAACCAAATATAAAATATGTTTAAGGTTATTGGAGAGAGAGCAAAATAATATTATACCCTGTGTTTTTGTAATGCACAAAAATGCAACTTTTAATTTTAATTGTTAATTAAGTTTTTGTTTAATACTTGTTAAGTAACATTTTCAATTACAATTATTTGTATCCACATTTGATTATAAAAAGTTAAATTAGTTTCACATTGTCTATAGAAGAGATAAAATAAATAATATATGCTGGCAAATAATTAAATTTTTTTTTTCTTAAAAATTCGACTTAATACATACAATTAATAGATCAGATTTTTCTATATATTACAAAAAAAAATAATTAATGAACATATATTTATAACAATAACACTAACTTATTATTACTACTACTACTAATTTAATTTTATACATAACATTAATTAATGAACAAAATGTTTAATATAGTAAGTGCCAAGTTCTAATATTCAACATAAATAATTGTTTAAAGGACTAGATAGTCTATAGTTTCTTTCAGTGACATATTTAAGATTTATAAAGCAAGTGCATATTTATATTTTGATATAATTAAATTTAAAATATCTATTGTATCATTATTATGATTTATTAATATTTTTAAGATATAAATATAAATGTATCTATCCTACCCGCAACCAATAAATATGCCACTGCTTTCTTACTATATTCAAAATTTAAATATTGTATACAGTTAACAGAACTAACATAGTTTTAACTAACAACAGAAATAGAAGTCAATGAAACCCCCTAAACAGATTTAACTTCTTGTGTTTGGGAGGACATTAACCAAGTTTCATAGAATCATATTTGAATATTTTGTTTTGTAATGAATGATGATTGATGACTATAATGTTTTTAAAATGATATTGAGAGCAAATTTTTTTAAAGCTTATTGAAAAATCAAAACAACATTTAAAAAACAAACATCAAATAAAGTCATGGTAATCTCATACAACATTAAATGTGATAAAATCTCACATCATAATGTATTATATTGTACAAGATCTATAATTAATACTTAGTAATTTTTTAGATTGAGTACATCTAAGACAGATCATACCCAACATACTGTAACTAGATTTGCTAAATTATTGGTATTAGATAAGTAATATTACATATTTATAATCTGGTTTGTATAATCATAAATTTATATTGTCAGTGAAAATAAAAAATTTTTATGTAATTACATTACAACAGTTACAACTTACAATATATCATATTATTACAGTGCCATCTACAAATATTTAACAGCAAAAGAACTTGAAAAAAACTACTATTGAAATAATTTTTAATGGTGCAAGTATTGTATAATTAACTAACACATACATAAATAAAGTAAATTTTTAAAACTGATGTTTCAAACAATTATTGTATACAAGATATTTGAATTATAAATTATTTTATTTTATCTCGCATGTATGCCGGAATAGGAGTATTTTAATATATTTTCTGAATACATTGTTATAATTTTTTTGCCTAAATTAACTAAGTACAGTATAATTAAATTATAGTATGCATACTTTTAATCATTTTCAAGTATTATAAGTAATTCTTAGGATATCACCTAGGATAGTACTAAATACTGTAAATAGTTTGAGTATTTTGTAACATACATGCCATGAGATTGTTGACTGGTAAAATCAATGAAAATCAAACTGGTTAAGAACACTAAGGTAAAAATTCCATTTCTCTTTCAATTCCAACAAATTTAAGTTGCTCAGTTGGTCCATATCTAAAAGCAAAATAAAAATTTTAATAACAAAATTAACTTAATGTATAAATGTTTAATAATTTGTGAGAATAAATTAGTAACCTGTAGTCGAAAAATAATTCTTCGCCAGGTTGTATAGGACGTTTAGCAAATATACCAATTCGATGATCACCATTTACCATCATTACTTTAGCATAACAATTTGGATTTATAGAATGATTGGCAAATCTTATTTTATTGCCTTTTCGTGTAGCATCAACAACAAAATCTATTATACAAACAATAACAACACTCAAGTTATATAAAATTATATGAAAAAAAACCTTAAAATAAATGCTAAATTGTTATTTAAAAAAATATTATCATTGACTTAATGTGTTACATACCATGGTTTAAATTAAATAAAAAGCTACACATGTATTTATCATAAACTTTCCCACGTCGATCAGCTTCGTCTTGAGTAATAATTTCCCCACAATATTCAGATATAAATTCATTTTTTTGTGCAGAATCTTTCAAAAATATACCCCAACCAGCAACATCCGAAGGTGCCATTAATAAGTGTTTGCCTAAAATAAAAGACAAATGATTATTATAAATGAAAACACTTTTAACATATTTTACTTTATAGTATACTTACGAAGGCCTCTTTGAACACTGACATTTTTACATGTTATATTATCTAAATTAAACTGATCAGCACCACAAGTTAAACATAAATCTGGATCACATTCACGAACAGCTAAATAACAAGGACATTGTTTCGTGTTGCACTGAGCGCGACATCTACAACCAGGAAATCGATTTTGACCTAAAATACAAGAGTTATTTACATTTAATATAGAATCTAATAATATAAGATATCTTAAAACACTCACAATCTGAACTGCACTTGCAGAATTTTTCACAGAAATTCTGTGCCATTACACAAGGACATGTTGCATCACAACCTTGATTTGGTGGATGAGAACACGGTGTATAGTTATATAAATGATTTGATGCAGAATCTCTCTTTAGTTGTACTTTTCGACAATGCGTTTGCCATAATCGTAACTTTTTCTTTTTTTTTCTAGGCGGGGTTAACTCACTAATAGCTTCTTCAACAGTTACTTCATCATTTTCATTTTGCGCAAATTCATAAACCTGCTGACAACTTTTTGTTAACATCATCTGAGCAATGACACAATAGTTATTCAGGAATGTACGACGGAGTGCACGGAAAATTGATTGGTCTGATCCAGTCCAAACTTGTTTATCTTCTGTACTCATGCGTGGAAGTAAAGAGAAAGATGTCTTAGTTGTTAATGGATCTTCCATGTCTAGTTCACCATCTGTTGAAAAATGATTAAAATAATGATTAATTGTTATAAATTATAAAATATACAGTTTTAAATTAATTATTCATTAGTATACTACCTTTACTACTATCCCTGCTATCTTCAGAACTAGCATCATTTCCCCAATCCGAGCTATCTTTTTTTGACAATTTATTAGAGCTAACTGGTTTTTCATTAATTTCATTCTGAGGTGACAACTCTTTTGTATTACTGGAAATTGTAGTAGACCCCGATCTATTAGTTTCTTCATCTCTATCCGCTTGTTTTTGTTTTTCAGCTTTGATTTCAGCAATAGCAGCTAATTTTTCTTTCATTCCATCCTGAAAAAAATTTTTTTTATAAAATCCTATTTAATGTATCAAATATTTCAAATGTCTTACGAGTAACATATAACAATCTTGACTACAGTGAGACGAAAATGGTTTTAATAAAGGTCCTTTTAAGCCAATTGGCAAATTAGTACCAGAATCATGCTCTTTAAGTTCTACAACATAAAAAAATAAGATTTTAATGATTAAAAATAATGGTTGGTTATAACTTATAAGAAATAAATACATACTGTGTAAAAAACAATCATATTTGTAACACCTTCTACAAAACAAATTTAAAAATGAATGTATAGTTTGCTCTTTAGGTACAGACTCAGCCTTTGGTCCATCAATGTTTGGAGTGCATTGAGATGGCTGTGCATTAGGGTCAACACAAGATGTTAATTCAATATACCTAAAAAAAAATTAAGTATACATACATATATTTCCCACAAAATAATAACTTAAAATGGTATACGTAAAATATTAAAATATAATATTTACTTTTCTTTGAATTCTTCAGGAGTTCCTTTATCTGGGAATGCAGCGGACATGGCTTCAAATATAGATACACTTGGAAACGGCCTATCATCTTTATTGTTTTTTACCACCATTTTTTGTGTCAATAAAGTTTGTTGTTCTTTATCTTCTTCTTGCTAAACAAGTTCACTAACATTAATCTCAATTAGAAAATAGATTTTATTTTCATTTTACCTGAAATGGTATAAGTGCATGGACTAAGTCTACAAACACTTGATCATCCAAAAAGTTTGCAGCATCATCGTCATGAACTTTATTATCATAATTTTTTAATAGTTCCTCAATAAAAGAACCATCTTGATCAAGTACCTCATCCCCCATATATGGGATATTATGTAGTACTGTTTCATCATCCACCTACAAAACATTAAATGGAACCAAAAAAAATATTAGTTTGGATTATAGTCTAGTTACTTATATATTATCTATTAATTGTTACCATGAAATTCGCCTGAATTGGTGCCCAGATGTACATAGTAGGTATAGGTGCTACAGCATTAATTATTTTAATCGGAACACTCATGGTCTCTTCCCCAATACCATCTACCTTAGATACTTCTGACCGTTTAGATCTCGATACTGTTTCTATAAATGGTCGACATTCCCAAATTGCTTTTCTTGACAACAATCGTTTGAGTTCTTCCGCTTTTTTATCTGTGTGAAAGAAATAAAACATGAAAGTATGAAACATAAACAATAACATGTCATTTAAACGTACCATAGAGCTTTTTCTGATTATTCATGCATGCTAATACATTGTCATCGTCTTTCTTTGTTTTTTTGGCCTGCAGTAATCTGAAATACTCAGCTTTTACACGTTTCTTCCAGTCGGCATTATTTTTGGCTTTTTTCTCGGACATGACGAGAGTGACGAGTGGGTTCAAATGACTAAATCACGAAAGTATGATACACTGAAATCAAACGTCAAACCAATAAAGCCACCGCTACAAAGACACATGTTGAACAAAACATCATGACAAATAAGATGCAAAATATGATAATATACACACAAGCAATATTACCGTCGTCGTTCAAGTAGTCAATAGTCACAGAGTAATTACGTTCATCGGTCAACCTTGTTCTGTCGTCATATCATAGAAAAATTAGTCGAAGAAACATTCGGTCTTTGCGTACTATCGGTTTCAAATTTAGTAACGAGTCAATTATTATACGTACAAATGGCGACATCCGATATAATTGCATTTACTTAAAAATAAAAAGTATTGAATAATGTAGTAATATTATGTACCATGTACGTCTAACAGTGTAAACAAACTTTTATTTTTCAAAAGTCGTTTTCTTCCGTTTTAATATTTTGTAATGTTTATCAGCTTACATTTTGCGACCCGATTACGTTTACAACATCATTCATGTCGCTCGTACATAACCTCCAATCTGGAAGCCGCAACCCATGTCCCGAAGGCCGTATTTTTTTAAGAAAACACATCAACCGGACGTTACTAACTGGCAGGAACCCTAGATATCTTAGTCCGTGGTACATAGTAGTGTGTAAATTACTGAAAACCGAATAGGTATCTGGATATCATGAACTAAGATCAGAGGGCACATTTCAAGGGGGTGTTCAAATCTTAAGATGTGTGAAATTTAGTTATTTTCATGGAATAATATGACGCTAAACTTTTTTTAATTTCCACTAGCACCAACTTATGTGGAACCTTGTGGCTTGTATTAAATTTTAAAGATTTTTGACAGAGCGTAAAAATGTCTGTCGACATAAATTTAGAAAAAAAAAACCGGCCAAGTGCGAGTCGGACTCGCGCACGAAGGGTTTCGTACCATAATCAGCCATAAACATGTCGGCAACACTGCTTATATTGTATATTCTAGGATTTTTTGTATTTTTTGTCATAGCAGCAACAGAAATACATAATCTGTGAAAATTTCAACTTTCTAACTTTCATAGTTCATGAGATATTGCCTGGTGACAGACGGACGGACGGACAGCGGAGCCTAGTAATAGGGTCCAGTTTTACCGTAGGAACCCTTAAAAAAGAATAAAAATCGAAAATTTCTTTTGCCTTTAAATAGATCAAAATATTTTGAAAATTGTATGGTGTAAACTATGGCTTTTGAAACTATTGGAAATTTGTTGACTCCTTAGAGTACTCCTTAAAGTACTAACTAAATTTATTTTCCTTTCAGAAATGATGCTGATGTAGAATACAATAATTTAATACCTAAAACTAGGATATAGAATACGCTAAAAATCAGTGTAAATAGCTATACATTTATTAAATACTGGTAAATAGTAATTGTATATACTAATTACTATAATACGAGGAATTATTTAGTTAGGAAAACTCACTTAGCAGTCTACGAGGGTTCTAAGTTTCCGGTTTCAAAACGTATTTTAATACAATGCAAAAACTGTAATTCCAAATAGGGGAACACGGGGTAAAACCGATACTGGGGCAAACCGATATTGCTTTTTTCGCATTATTCTATGGATGAAAATTATATGTTTTAAATTTATTTAATTCCTTATCATGAAACATGATGTTATCACTGTTAACATCAACTGCAACGTTTTTGTTTGAATTGTTATTCGATTACGAACATTTTAATGTTAATTATTATTATAATTTCATATTTTGAATTTAAGATTTAACAATGATAGAACTATACTACAATTACAATACTCGTCTAGTATGAATCTACAACTTGTAAAGACTGCTTTACAATCACTAACTTATTTTATCTAATAATATTGTGTAAGTTATCAACAATTTCGTAAAAATTATACTTCGGGGCAAAACCACGAACTAAGATAGTTAAAATCTTAGTTCGTGGGCAAAACCGATGAGGCAAAACCTATCAGTTTTTATAATGCTTGATAATTGCTATTTATTTATTATATGTTAGGATTAGGTATACCAAACTAATAATCAATTATTTTATTTTATTAAGAACAACTTGTGTTGTTAAAATTTGTTTTTATTTAATATTAATTAAGTTATAAATGTCTTATAATACATAGGTAATTTATGAAACCATTACTACTATAGTTACAATACTTAAATACAATGGTTATTTGTATTTGGTTTAATAAGTTTCTTTGGAAAAAAGGTTAATATTATATTTTTCTTCATCATTATTTTAGTATCTGTTATACCATGCATCGGTATTGCCCCATTACAAATCGATTTTGCCCCGATACTGGGGGCAAAACCGATAAAATCTTAAAAATAGTTAATGGCTTGCTAAAAAATAAATATAAATGATATTCCACTGTATTGTAATTCAATATTGTAAACAAGAATTTACTTAATACAACTGTGTAAACAGATCACGTTTATTTTAAGATCCTGAATTATTATGAAAATATTCATTTTTTCAGTCGGTTTTGCCCCATGGTAGGGGTACTATATACCTACGTTTCAACAGAACTTGGTGTCTTGATCATTTTGGTAGTAATGTAGTATATTTTAGATAGTATGAGTCTATATTGAATACTTATACAATAAGTAATTATTTTAATATCAACAGTCGTAACTTTATTTACTGACAGCTAAAATGGACGGCAGTGTCGGCCTGGTGGCTGGTACTCAAAGGGCGTCGGATGCATTTATACAGAAGGGCCTCCAAAAATGTTATTTAAAAAATGATAAAAAAAGTGCTAATAAACAGGTAACTTTTTTTTTAAATGCACATTTAAATTAACTACAATAACTACATAGTTATAGTAATTATTTATAATTCTAAAAAATTATACAAATAATACCTCATAAACTATTACAATTATTAACCCCCCCCCCCTTTTTTTATTTAAATTCTGGTAAACGGTTTTTGAACAAGTATCTAATTACATAATACCTAACTTATAATTCGTATTGTAATTTAATTACCAGGGAAATATAACTTCCCCAACACTGACCACTGTGTCTAGGGGCACCGGCGGGAGAATGCATTAGAATGTCTATATAAACGTTGGTCTAGTTTCTATAGTTAAGTAATCATGCGAACAACAACTGAAATAGAAAACCAGAATAAATACGTTGCAGTCTGCAGATCACAACGATTTCTGTAAAAGAACGTGGGTACGATTTATCAATTACCCCATACTGGTGTATAATTTCTATGGATTTATCATATAATCTATGGCAATCGCCAATTGTCAAAATTCGTCGGAGACGATGAACAATATTCTAATAATTTCAGTGAACAAAAAAATAATAAGCCATCAATGATCTTTGATACAGTAGAGAATCGATAAACCGTCTATTTTTGTCATCCGTCATCGTATTCGTCATTGCGGCGACGGTTGTGGCTGGCGAGTATATAATATTATATAATACGTTAT
>NC_042494.1:70262535-70265127 GCF_005508785.2 Acyrthosiphon pisum | reverse complement strand
CAAGGTTTGAATGCAAGACTGGTCTGAGGCAGGGTGATGCGCTATCCCCAGTACTATTTAACCTAGCCCTGGAAAAGGTAGTTCGAAGCGCAACAGACACGGAAGAAATGGATGTAATAGGAACTCATACCCTGCTTGCTTATGCTGACGATATCATCATATTAGGAAAATCTAAACTTGATGTCGAGGAAAGAGCAAGAAAACTAATAAATTCCAGCAGCAGTATGGGACTAGTTATAAACAAGAGTAAGACCAAATATATGGTGATGACTAGGAACGCAACGACGAAGAGTAATCTACAAGAGTAATTTCGAACAGGTAGGAGATTTCAAGTATTTGGGAGTAAACATAAATGAAAAAAACAACATGCATAACGAAATTAGGATGAGAATAAATGCGGCAAATAGATGTTACTTCACAATGAGAGAAATGTTCTCCTCCAAGCTACTGTCAAGACGTACAAAAGAGCGCCTGTACTGTACATACATGCGTCCCGTAGTCACGTATGCATGTGAGACATGGTCTAGCACCCAGGGGGATGAAGAAAAACTACAAAACTTTGAGAGGAAAATATTAAGAAAAATCTATGGACCAGTATACAACAATGAATTGGAAAGATTTGAAAGAAGGAAAAATGAAAATCTGCAACAACTATACAATAAACCGAGTATAAGACACTTCTTAATCAGAAAAAGGCTGGAATGGGCTGGCCATGTCTAGCGAGCCGAAGACACGCTAATTAAGAAAGTCACGGAGAGCAAAATAACAGGGAAAAGACCAAGAGGCAGGCCCCGGCAGAGATGGTATGATAGAGTAGAAAAAGACCTAAAGAAGATCAACCCATTGCTAGATATGGGAGTGGCATCGGATAGGGAGAAGTGGAAAGGCATTTTAGAAGCGGTTTCCTCAATGGACCGCTATAAGCCTAAAAAAAAAAAAAAATATCTACATAATCGGTGTTGTGTTTTATCTAGATAGGTTAGTTATCTATTTAAATTCAATATAATATTATTATAAGTTTATTGGTTTGTTTAAATGCACAGTTATTTTTTTTTGTTAAGTAGGTACTTTGAAAAATTACTACCTTTTATTATATTATTATGTTTAAACTATTGTTCTATGGTTTAAACTAAAAAAATAAATGATAAAGTGCATTATCAAAGTTATTTAATTTTAATAATTTCCTATCACTTATTAGTTATTAAATATTGTTACCGGAATTTTAAATAGTGAATATTTATATAAATTATTTAAATATTTATGTAAATATCATTATTATTATTTATTTCTATTAAGTATTAAAAAAGAAACAATACATTTGATTTGTATTTTTATTTTAATTTATTTTAATTGTATTCATTAGGTAAAACAATAATGAATTATTAAAAAACATAATATATGTAGGTATAAAGAAAATTTAGAGTTCACAAAAATTTTGAATTTCAAATTCTAGTCGGCAATTTTGAAGATAACACCACCCCATGATTTTTTTTTTGAGATCGCCCCTGAATTCTAGCTAGGTTTCAGTGGTTTCACCGGAAGAGTCGATGTTTACGCGTAAGTTTGTTTTCATATTATTTTGGGGCTTAAATTTACTTTTTAAACTTAAATTATATATTTATTGCCACGGACTATCTGTTCACTGAGTGACGTAGAAGTATATATAGGTACGTTTACTCCCAAAAGCACAATGTATAAAATGCGTGAGCCCGAACACTGAACAGTCCACCGCTCCAACTTCCAAGTTAATTAATAGGTATCTACATTTTTTGCATATACGATGTTACACCGGGTAACACCTTAGGTTTGCGCGAAGTATTTAAAACAATATAATAACAACAAAATACTTAATACGCCACAAAATCGTTCATAAAATTAATATATTATTTTTATTCTTCATACTGATATTATGCGGATTGCGGATATACCTATAATAAATATACTTCATAATTGTTTTTTGATTGAAATCAGGTAAAAAATTTAATTAAAATATTAGGTATCACTGACATACATTTTATTACACTATCTCTATAGGGTCACTGGCGCAAGGTATATAAAATAATATTGTAAGAGAAGCTGTAAACTGCAGTATATTGACTATTCTAATTTAACATCCAATTATTGTACTAACTGTTAAATCAATCATTGAATGATTATTACAAGGTTTCATGGGGGAAAAATACCAAAAGTACAAATGCAAATTAAATTTAATTAATTAAAAAACATTTTGTGAAAGGAACACGATTACTCCTAATATTAAAGTCTTAATTATTATTAATAAATAAATACAAATAATGGATGTTTTAAAAGCTTTCTACTATTAACATTCATTATAAAATATATGTAAATAACTACTATAAAATTATTATACCTGAAAAAAAACCCGAACAATTTAATACAATGATTCTCATAAACTGATCTTATAGCAGACTGAAAATACCAAAGATAAATTTGTAACATTTATTATGCGTACACTCCCAAGTACAAATGTTGACAAAATTGGTTATTTTAACGAGAAATAACGATTTTAGTTCCCTGGTGTAGTACTCGAAACAATCTGATATAAACTGTATTTACTGTACCAGTACCTAA
>NC_042494.1:70233585-70260689 GCF_005508785.2 Acyrthosiphon pisum | reverse complement strand
TGTCTAGACAATAATCTTACCTTTAGATTTTATAAGAGGTCAATTCACTCTAGTTTTTAAGCTAACGGAGCTACACATGTTTTGCTTTGCGTATAACTTGATATGTTACGCACTTGTAAGACGGAGACAACACATGCGAATATCGCGCTAAGCATTAGTAGGATCACTTCAGTCAGTTTTTCTATAATCTGTGGTTAGTGTGTCTGATTAAACTTTTTGGATTCTTATTATGAGCTAACATTTTAAGCATAGAAATATTTTCTACAACTAGGCTCTAATTTTATATTATAACCTAAACTCTTAAACAGGCACGCAGAAACATAATAAAATGTAAGTAATTTAATTATGTATTATGTTGCTATACTTCGTACCAAATAAGAGCGCACCGGGCAGCCACGGGCAAAACCGGTTTTGTTACGTAAATTTGGTGCGCTCTTATTTGGTACAGGGTATATAATTACGATGTTTTACTGATAATTTAAATTATAACCAATTTAATTGTGGAGGAAATATATTAAATAGTATTCAAATTAGCCATAAATGGTAATCACTAAATATAATAGAATCAATGTGATTTGAAGCATTTGTAAGATAATCATTAGTTCTCTAAACACTGGTATACTAAAGAAAGTACAGTAGATTTATTGGTACTCGTGTAGAATGCTACCTACCAAAAACCTGTACACGTGCAGTATGTTACTAATAGGAACATAATATGACATACTTACTCTTGTTATATTTTTATTTAATTTTATTACGGGAAAATAACTGTGGCTTGAGTTATTGAGATAAACAACATATTATAACGTTTTTCAGTCATACAATACTATAATAGCTAAATATAAATTATAATAGTAACTATCTACCCTTAAATTACTACTAAATATCCTCCAAGCCTCGTAATAACTTACTTTTAGATGTTAATTTTTTTTAGCTCGCTGTGTTAAGCAACAGATATGTCAGACCACCAACTGAAAGACAATGGCGGCAATCAATAATTTAAACACAATACCACAATTGTCAATATATTTGAAGTTTTCTGGGATAACGTAAACACAGCATAATAATGTATAACGTATTAAAGTACTTAACAATGATGATCATCAATACATCAAGTATATTTTAGTAAATAAATTGCTATTAATCAGTGTGTCAAAATGGTAAACACCCGTTCACATGTTTAGTAGGTAGATAGCATACTACACCAACAAAGTAGAGTAGGTAGCAGTAGCATACTACCATTTTCACTAATTTGTGGTTTTCACAGATTTTAAATTGATAAAATAAAAAATAAGTTAACATAGATACTATAAAAATAAATAAATGTATTAAACAGACTTAATAATAGTACATATCATTAAAATAAACAATAATTAGTTACTTCTAATATGTCCATGCTTTTAATTGATTATAGTTAATCTTAAATCTAAAAAACAATTTAATACAATTATAAGATTGGTTTTAGCACAAAGATTTAGAAAAATATTTATATAACATAAGACATATAATAATATAATATATATAATAATTTACAATAACAAATTTTGAAAAAATATTGGAAAATCTTTAAATTCAGACTCAGTGATTATTCATTTCTTTTTCAGTTATTCCACTGCTAAACTAAAAGATTCAATATCTCCGAAATGCTCGTTCATCGATTGTACAAATGCTTCTTCTTGTGGATCCTTTTTTTTTTGTTTATGTTTTCTACATTTTTTTTTTTTTTGTACATCTATTTCTTCTTCTTCTTTCTCTTCAAACAAACTTTTGTTTATTCTTTTTCTTCCGGGATATGATCTTCGTGGTGGTTTTTTAAATCTGATATCGACATCTGCTTCAATTTCAGCTAGTAAATCCGTAACATTACTACAGCTTCGATCTTCAGAAATATCTGAAAAAGTAGTCCATTTATCGTCGGAATCATTTGTTGTGGTGACGGTTAAATTTTCTTTCTCGGTAGGTTCATCTTCGGGATCACTACAAAAAAGTTCTGCTACTCGACCGTACTTAACATTTTCTTCTATAACAGGCAGTATAGGTTTGTCGCAATAAGTTTCTACATTTATTGTTTTGTTTCGGTCATCTTTATTAATGACACTTATGTTTAATGAATTATTATCCTTGAGAATTCTTTTTGAATTCTTTTTAGAAAATTTTGATGGAGTTGATGATTGTATTGGGGGTTCGAAATTTTCTTCATCTCCAATAGACATTTTGTAGAGACGATTAGGTTTTTTCTTATACACCGATGACAGATTAGCCATAATTATTAAATAAATTAATCTGTAATATAAAAATAATAACATTTCATTAATAACTTTGATATATTATATCCACCGCTCAAAGCTTTTAAGCGTTGTAAAAATTGTTTTTATATTATTTAAAGATGTTAAGAAACAACTTTTTTGAGAAAAATTGTGTTTTTTTTAACAATGAAGGTTTTTACTTTTTTTTTTAAATGGAAATGTACGATAAAAATTATTTAAATAATATTGTTTAATAAGAAAGATTAGTGGTATAAAAAAATATTTTCAAAAGCATAAATAATATTTTAAATAGATTGTTTTACGTTAAACGTATAACTTGGTATACCTATACAATTGTACTCAATGGAGTATTAATTGTCTACTAAATCATAGGTTCAATGTACAAATATTTTTTTAGGAAAACTTTGTTTACCTTATGGTCTAATTTAAAAAAAATTATATTATAACTCTTGTGCCTAATTGATGCCACAGAAATATAAAATTGATATAGTTAGTTTCCTTCTTTAACGTGGTACTTGAAAATTAATTTGTAGTATTACACCTAGGTTCCCCCCCACCCCTTAGATGGTCGTTTTCATCTTTCAAAGGGAGAGTGGACCGAGCACTCATCTAACGAGGAGTATGTTAAGTCGGGTTTCCACGAGTATTGTACTTGCAAAGTTAACATTTAAATTATAATCAAATGGGTAAGAAATCATATAAACAAAGTGTTACAACAACTAAAGCAAAGTAATATTGTAAAGTTGCTCTCCTATCACATGACATGACACATTTACCAACAATTATCGGAAAAAACACTTATAGCTATAACTATAGAACATAGGAGGACATACATTTATATTATGAATTATGATCTATCAGTGACAGATAAATACCAAATGATGGAGTATGATTTCAATGTTAAGCAACACAAGACGCTAAGTTATAGATTGTTGAATAAAATATACTTTAAAGAAAGACTCCAATTTAATAAATATTTCAAACTCATCTAAAATTTGTGAACATTTTGAATTATTATTAAACAACTTAAAGAAAAGAGTAAAAGACATAAAGAATAAATTGTCTGTCACAACAAAATATTCTACCAAATAGAAATAAAAGAGGACTTATAGATCTAAGAGGTAAAATACTAAACTGGTTTGACACCCTAGATCTGGATAACTTAACGAAAATCAATAAACACATTAACAAAAATTAAAATTAAAATGATTGTATATTAACAAACTTATGTAATAAAATCTTCACAAGGTCTTGATAACTCAGTCATAGATAAATTTTAGAAACCACGCGAAAACTTAATAACTTAAATTGATCATGCGCAGACATTTAGCAAACATATTGTTATATACTTTAATGATCTTATCACCAAACAAACCGTGGAAACTCAAGAACAAATAGGTATAAAGTTTTGAGCACAAACCTAATATGCCAAAAATGTTAACGTAAAATGAAATTTCAAAAATATTAATGTACAGGCAACGTACCTGGTTTAAATAGATAAAATATTCTAACCTTAGATACAACGGTTAATTTAGAAATCTCACAACTAATCAATATTATAGATATTATCATGGCTTAAATACACAAGGTTATTGCACATAGTCTATATTGCTATTAAACAAAAATAAAATGGCAGTGTAAGGGTACAGTCCATATCTTAGTATGTTTCAAAGTATAACCAGTATAGGTTATTCCCTTACAGTGCCATTTTAATTCCTTTATGTGATAAAATGATATAGTGGTGGTACTATTGCAATAACCTTTATATTCAAACCATATTGTTCACTTTGGATCAGGGACTGGAACCGTACCGAAATTGACCGGTTTTGGACCGAAACTTTTTGAAAATCTTGGGACTGAAACCGGACCAGAACCCTTAAATACATTTTTTTAGAAACTGAAACCTATATTTTGATGTAGAGATTTTTACAGTTTTTTTCGGTTCCAAAATCCAATAGATATTCTATCTTTGGTGTAAGTAGGTAATAACTAATAAGTAATAAGTTAGTTATTACTTATTAGTAATAATAAATAATTATAAAATAGTAGACCTATAAAAGTTTATCTATGCTAAGAAACAAGAATATTATTATGTGTACAACAGAATCGTCATAAAGAAATACCAAAAATTCTAATTTCCATGTAATTGATATCAATATTATTATTGAATCGCAAATCACAATTCGCAATAGCTGATGTAGAATTTCTGAAAATAATAGCAATTTGGACGTTTACCATCCCAAAGACTTGGCGCAAATCCAAATTTATAAGAATGATCCTTGTACATTTATATACGATAATTGAAGCATCCTTGCGTATTAAACAGGGCAGTTTGAGGAAAAATAGAAATTGCTGCGATCAAGCACTAGCTTTAACCACGCACATAGAAAATGGGTTCCAAAGACAGGAAAAGTCCGGCGCGATCTTTCTAGACTTTTCGTCTGCGTACGACACAAGTTTTGAAATGCATAAATTATAATACAAGTTTCATGTTTGTTATAAGCACAATTAAAGATATACGCGATTATAAGTTATAATAAAATATACATAATGTAACGGCAGTGCTTACCATTACATCACCAATGAAAATAAAATAATAAATTTAATAGTTGTCGAATATGGAAATTCCTACAGCATGGCAAGTATACACAAATATTTGGCAAGTACACCAGACACGAGAGTCTGGCATTAGACAAGCATAATGGGAGGCCTAGAGAACAGCTAAACAATAACACTATCGAGAGGAGCCTACACTGCTACCTATACATTATGTAGAGTAAACAGTGTTTATACGGACACTAATATGATAAATACAGTTAAATTTTAAACTTAATAAAATTGTCATAAATTGAAGACAAGCTAGGTAGATGCTACCGTTCAAGAAAATAACATAATTAATTTTTTCAAAGAAATACAAGCCAAATATTCACAGAATACAGATTAAGATATTAATCGTCAAATATGTCACCATAATTATTTAATTTCAATAACAGCATTAAAATTAATAATATACTTACTTACACACAATGGATATATTTTTCAATTGCGAACGTAAAACGAAGTACACGTATATTAACTAATAGTATAAAGTAATAACAAACTGGAGTATATAAATTGTAAATTGTCTTTTGTAATCCGTAATACCGTATTGACTATTGACAATTTTGACTTAAACTCACTAACACTGTACTCTGAATTCACTACTTCATGAGAAATGGCGCAATTGCTGTGTTGTGCTCATAGAAACCGCAAAGCCGTTATCCAAAACTCTTAAAAACAATAACAACTAATGCCAAAACTTGTCAACGTTAATTCGGTTGCCAACCTATGAACAGTATAAATAAGATTTTATTCGTTTGGTGGTGGCACTGTTTAGATAACTGATAATAAACACCACTGATTCCACGCGCGATTATGAGCATTCTTCACGAATCACGATTCACGAGTATAAATATTAATTTAATTTTGAAAAACGATTTAAATTTTTTATTTTGTTATTGTCTATTCAATGTTTTGTGGGGGATAGATATTCGATATTTTGAAAAGTTAATGTACTACAATTTCAAATGAATGTACTTAATTTCTCAAATGTATATGTATTTTAAAGGGCCAATGAGAGTATGAAACTAAAAAAAGTTTTTCCTCCAACACAAGGAAACTAGTAACAAATTCAAATCAGTTTTCAAAATTTAAATTGGACAATTATAGAAGTATGTTTATTCTTTGGCCTTTGCCACCTCCTAGGTATAAATGGATGGAAAATCTAATCTCTTAGAGCTGCTTTAAGTACAATAACAAAGTAACACATAGTAAACACTCAATTTTGAATTTAAAAGACTTTTTCAGTCATAATTCTACAGTAAAAGTGGCAAGCTGGAGAAAAATGTTTTAAATTATCATTAATAATCCACTTATCTTGTCATTGTATACAAGTACGTTTTTAGATCTTAAATTGTGATTGTCAGTTAGCCAACTAAATAAGTATGCCGTTTTCTAATAATTTCACTTAAACTATGAGTATAAAAAAAAAATGGTTACAATATAACAATATTTTATAATGTATATTAATTTGATTTTTTTTACATGATACAAAATGTCATAATAAAGATATTTTATATTTCACACCTTTACACAGTTTTAAAAAAGTGAATGGTTTTAACATAATAAAAAACATAAAAATGATTAACAAAATAAAAATTTAATTCAGTAGGTAATAGGTATATTATTGTTATCACAAGACACAAATCAAATCTTGATTTGTTATTATTATTGATAATATAAAATAACAAATAAAAAATAAATAATATAGGTAGTTTAATTACAATTGTATAAAATTTTCTATAATCTAAATCATCTATCAAATAATGTTTTTCCTTCTTTGGCGACCTTTATTGCATGCATTATTGCCACAGTATCTAGCTCTTTTTGAGTGGGTCGCTCATTGTCTAAACAAAAATCTGAAGTTCGTTTTTTCAGTATCCCTAGTACCTTAATTCTATAATCAACTATGGTAGATACAGGATTTCCAGACAAAACTAAATAATTCATATTTTGTAACCCACTCAAGTGTTTTAACTGATCTATATCTTCAACTAAGTTTGAGCCCAAATCCAACATTTCTAGTGAAAATAATTTTGAAAATGCTTCCAAATTAGAAATTTTATTTGAAGACAGATTTAAACATATAACATTTCCTAGTTTTGTATGAAGATTGAGTACTTCAGTAATATTATTACTTGATAGTGATAAGTGACTGAGATAACTCAGAGGTGACAGATCTTCAATAGTATTCAATAAATTTCCATTTAAATTTATTGTTTTAACGTTTGGGGTTAAAACTGTGAGACTTTTTAATGTTAGTATTTCATTCCAACTGAAATCAACTACTTTTACTTTATTCCAAATCATACTAGAATCCATATCAGAGGACCATTCTTTATGAACATTATCACTTAGTAAAATATCTTCAGGAGTTTTAAGCTTTGAATTGTATACTGTAATTATACGTACTGTATCCCGTAAGGTCATTAAATTGTATATCATATTATGAGCAATATTATAACATTCAAATTTCTTCACATTCTTAAAAGATGATAGCTCAAAACTTAATTTATTGTAAATAATATTACTTGTACCAACATAATGATTTCCTCCTTTAATTGCTAAATATTTAAACTTTGAACAAAAATCTAATACGTGACTGAAATTATACTCGTTATTTTCACTATCTGGACAAGGTAATTTTAATCTTTCACTAATTGCATATAATAGCAATACATTAAAATTAAAACCATTATCGTTCAAAAGGTAATCATCTCCATTTTTAAAAAATTCTACAGCTAGTTTCTTGACAATTAATATTACATCATACTTGTGGAATTCTAAAAACTCTAATAGTTCTTCAGGCATTGACTTTTGTAAAAATGACAAAACGGTTTGTAGATATATTTCTAAGCCAACCCGACGTCTTTCAATGAAATTTGGGTCCTTGTTCCCAATTATTTTTTTTCCAGGCAGTATGTCTTTGGTCACAGTATGTTCATTTACTAGTTTTTTGTGTAGTTCCAAAAATTGATTGTACCGTTTTTGTACACTCCAAGTAACACCGCCAACATTCACTTTGATATGATAATATGTAACCCCGTCAGTATCTGTTTCGGCCTTACAAATAGCAATGTTACATTCGTGACAATATTGTATGTAACAAGACATTTTTTATACTCTGTTCGATCTTCAATATGTATATAATTATTATTAATTATTTATTTAGAAAAACATGTAAATACCTAAGTGAGACACAGCAAATTATTAAAACTGAATCATTATAATATTAACAGTAATCACAAAGACAGAAAAATGTGTACAAAGCACTACGAAGTATGAATACAAATAAACAACATTGAACATGAATAGAAAATAGAATAATAATATAAATTATAATATCAGAAAAGTTGAGAAATGCAATATATTTGTTTGTCTTCATTCTTTGGTAAAAATGATAACAGATTTTAATTTTTGACCACAGATATAAATGATAATAAACATATAAATGTTATAGATAGCCGACGTCACAGCTGAATAACCATACACTATAATATTATTATAGCACGGTCAGATCTTAGGCCATGCTATCATAGAACAAGACAGTGCTATGTAGTCTGTTTAGACGTCATGGTCTATGATAAATGTATTATCTATATTATCTGTGTTGTGTTTATGTAAACTATGCGCATGCGCTAACCGGTATATATATTTTCTTATACGTGGATTTTAATTTTTTATTATTATAAAAAAACATTGTTATTAACTGACAATTTTTCCAGTATTCAGTGACAAGTGACAACCACTAGTTAAGTGGCAAGTGCTAATTATCAGTTAGTCTAATACTGTAATTGTTTAAATGTAAAATAAAAACAATGTGTAAAATAAAGTTTAGATTATTGTCATTCGTAATAGAACTTATTTAAATTACATAATACATGTACCTATACGGCTAAACCTACCTACTTGAGTCAGTATTACTTATTTATAAAAATAGCATTAGGTGTACAACTCATCACTAATCAATTTATTATTGATTTAATTAGATTTCAAAATTGAATTGTAGTGAATTCATTTTACATTTCTGTTATAGTTTACAATTACAAACATTGTTCATCAGGAACATAAGCTATAAATAATGAGTAAAGTCAAACCAAGAAAAGCCATGGTTTTTGAAGATAAACTAGAAAATTTTAGTCCAAAGCGAAAGAAACATGGTTTGCATGTACCTAAAGCTGTACCTTGTACAATTGGTGATAGGCTAAACATAGCAATTTTGTTATTTTTGTACACATTACAAGGGGTACCTCTTGGCCTTTCTGCAGCTATACCAATAATAATGCAGAAGAAACATATAACATACAAAGAACAGGTTGAATCATTTATAATATAATATTTTATTTGTAGTTTTTATTAATTTTATTACAATTTTAGGCCCAATTTAGCTTTTCTACATGGCCATTTAGTTTAAAACTATTATGGGCACCTATTGTTGATTCTATATTTTGGCCAAAGTTTGGTAGAAGAAAAACCTGGCTTGTTCCTGTACAATACTTAATTGGTCAGTAAATAAAAAATAAAAATAGATAATTTTATTAGTTATAACTTTATAAAATAAGAGTTATCCAGTAAGATATGTAATACAAAGTGCATTCAATATAGAGCCAGGGTCAGAAACCTTTTTAAAGTAAAGAGCAATTTTTCAAAAATATAAAACCGATGTTTAATGAACCTACTTTTCTTAGTCTTATTTATTCTTACAATTGTTTTTAAAAATATTATCTTATTTAACGAGAAATAAACTTTTATTTGACATGTATAATATAAATATATAATTTATATTCTGAAGAAAAGTGATAATTTTGTAATTTAAATTTGAAGAAAAAAATCTTTCATTAGTGTTGGTTTTATGGGGTGGATACTTGGGTCAACTTCCTTTTCCTGTGTAAATACATACTAACTCTAATAATGATCATAGTCATCAAAATATAAAGCATTTTTTTTAAATAAAAATTATTTCATAAATAGTTACCTATAATATGCAATGTGTAATCTGTGTACTGTATAGCATATAAAAAATTACTTCTCGTATACCTATCATTGGAAAAAAAATGTGAGATGTGTATGAACTATGAACATACAATATATTTTCACTTCTCTCTCCTTAGAACTTTTCAAGAATTTCCCCTGGGTCAAAAACTATCGAATAATATTCTAGTTAATACAATTGTATAACTTAAACATCTTAAAAGGAGTGGCTGCCACGTCCATGTATTGTCCCAGTCTTTCAAGTGCTGAAGTGCGTAATATGGCAAATTTTACATACAGCAGACTATGTATTATAGGAGCCGTTAGTTTAAAAACTAGAGTGAATTAACCTCTCATAAAATTTAAAAGTTAGTATATTATCTAGGAAATTTTTTAGGCAATTCACTATAATTTTTAAACTAACAGAGCTAAATGTGATCTGCTGAGCATAAAATGTTCTATATTCTATGTTGCAAGTAGACACCTCATGCAGGTTCCACAACCTCAATTAATTTTAGAATATTCATCCAGAAAAAATGTATAAATATCTTCTTTTCTATTTTAATATTTAGTTAGGCTAGATCATTTTATAATATATGTATAACATATTACGATAGTTGGATTCTTTACTGAGTATCTTCACCTAATATGAAACTTGACAAATATTTATTTAATTAAAAACTTAATTAATAAATAAAGATATTTGCTACCGGTGTAAAATAATTATGAATAAACAATTTTTACATTCATTATGAAGAATTATGCTTAGTTTATATTGTTTTTTTTTTAACTATCTAATATATTATTGATGTATATAAAATAAATGTATTTGTCAAAAATATAAATATATGATTTTAATATTTTTAATAGTACTTTGTACACTATATATATATATTTAATTGCCTTAATGTTTCAGGTTTTTTTCTGTTATTTTTGGCAATGAACATCAATGATTGGCTAGTGTTTACAGAAGATCCAAACACTACATTTTTGACATTAATGTTTTTTTGTTTGAACTTCTTAGCAGCTACACAAGATATTGCCGTTGATGGTTGGGCATTAACAATGTTAAGAAAGTTGGTACTTACATGTTGGCATAAATTTAAATTTTTTTATTAATAATTTTAAACAATAATTACAGAGAAAATGTAGGATATGCCTCAACATGTAATAGTGTAGGTCAGACAATAGGTGCTTTTCTTGGCTATGTTGTGTTTATAACATTAGAATCACCTACTTTTTGTAATAAATGGCTACGATTTACTGAAAGTACAGAGGGTTTAATCACATTACAAGGTAATCTTAAAATATATTACATAATTAGTTTAGTTCATATTATTTATGTTCGTTTACTATCAGATAAATTCCAGTTGTTTTTTTATTATTATTATTATTATTATTATTATTTTCCCTCTTTTTTTTAACATTAGAATCTACGCAATAAACCAACTCAAATATTAAAACTAATGTGTGTAAAAAATTATTTATGGGGAACAAACTAAAGGAGATTTAATCCTGACTGTAAGGAGTCTTTTTATATGTGTGTGCATGCAGGTCGTGCATAAAATAAATAGCCGAGCCCGCCAGCAAGTGCATGCACATGTCAATAACGCATTACATAAATTTCAATTATTTTTTTTTTTTTTGGTCAAAATGATCATTCATTTTTTGCCAATCATATGAACATATTTATCCAATACAATTTCTGAAAACATATTTTAATTTACTTGAAAACAACTTTCTTAATTCTTAAGTTAATTTTTCAACTCCAATATAATATATTATAAACATTTTAAAACTCTTAATATTAAAAATTTAAAAATCTAACTCACTATTGAAGTGTACTTAAATAAAAACCTGGTGCAAAGCTAGGCAAATCAAAATTAAAGATGAGAATATATTCAGCCAGATACTAATATATTAGAATACAAGTGCATATGGATATGGACTTCATACTACAAAGTGTGAAAAAGTGTCAACATGAATGTAGAAATGAAGATTAATTGGACAACAATAATTGCATTAATATAAAGGTCTATGATGATTAATTTACTAGATTAATTATCATAGACCTTTATATAGCCCGCCGGTTTTTATTCGAGCACACTTCAACAGTGAAAGTATCATCATAATTCACTAAGCCAGGTAGAAGGACATTAGAATTTATTTTATACTTTTTAGTCACTAATAAGTTCAATAAAAACCTTTTTTAGTTTTTTTTGAAACTACAATTTATGTTACACTTTTTAGTAACAAAGCTTAATTCTCAAACTTAAAATGAAAAGCATAAAAAGAATCTTTTTGGTTTAAGTTATTCGAAACTAACCATTAAGCTTCCCTAATGCTTAAGCTTGGAAGTATACAGTACTATAGTCTTTCTGTAAAGATATTCTAACGCATACAATGTCATTCAGAAAAGAAAACAAATGATAATATGAAGCCTAAAATGATATGGCCACTGCCGTATCATTCACGTCGCACATAACGCGCTGCGCCGGCAACCAAGATTGTCTTTCAAAACAATCAAATTGTAGGAAGAGCTTTTTGTCATGCATAATTAGAGCTCATCCTGATTCAAAATATATCTTCAATATTTCTCTACGTAAAAACCTTTAAAAAAGTAACAAAGTTGTTTTCAAGATAACTTCATGACAAATTCATATGTTTTCAGAAGTTTTATCCGATGACTAGGATAGATGGTACAGTTGGCATAAGATGGGTCTATTTTAGTAAAAAACTAACAGGTTAAATATTATCTTAATCCAACTAAGTTCTGTTACCAAATTAATTTGAAAAATTAGAATAAAAATTTTTCCTCATAAGAACAAGCTAGGTGGATTTTATCGACCATCTTTATAATGTTTTTTATCATATTAGACATTTAAATGTAACTACTAAATTAACATAACTATATTTTTTTTTACTAATTTATGAATTTATATTTTTTAGGTTTTTTATATTTTTGGGGTTATACATTTATGATTGCTACAACATTAGTAGCTATATTTAAACATGAAAACAACGAATCATCTCAACATGATAGCCATGATTTAAATTTATATCAAACATATAAGCTTCTTGGAGATATTATAAAATTACCAAGCGTTAAAACCTTATCAATAATATTACTCACTGCTAAGGTAAATTTAAAAAGCTAGAAAATGAATTGTATAAATAATATTAATAATATATTATTCATTTTCATTTTGATTTTTAATTGAACAACTAGTCTAACATGTATTTATTATATTCTGAACATAATAATAACAATTTAATCTAAGATAATAGTAATATAGTGCATGCATAGTTTATGATCATAGTTGAAGTTTTATGTACTTTGTTTTGCAATTTTATACAAATTTCTGTTAAAACCCCTCTGTGGTAAAAATAAGCAATTTTTTTTTATATTACTGGTTGAAAATTCAAAGTTGATACATGTTTATATAGCATCATACTAAGTATAACAGATAGGTTATTGGTAATTAGCAGAAACTTAATGCATTTGCATATTTCTTAGAAAGCTGCATATTCAACATTTGTTTTGGCACAAATTTGTTTCATAGTACATGCATACATATAGGCTACAACTCAAATTCAAAAATTAGTGTTGCATAATTTACCTAATTAAAATGATTTTGTATATTTAAAGATTTTGTAAAAAAATTAATTCTTTTTTTATGAATGGGCATTTTGTTTTAATATTTTAAGTTTAATTGAAAATACATTTTGGTAATAATTAAAAAGATAATACACATATAGTTTTGTATATTATAAGAAATATTTATTAATATTTTTTAATAACTATGTTTTAGATAGGATTTAGTGCAATTGATGTTGTTTCTAGTTTAAAAATCATTGATAAAGGTATTCCTAAAGACGATATTGCTTTAATTGGATTATTATCAATTCCACTCCAAATTATTATACCGGTATTGATAACCAAGTACACAGCCGGACCCAAACCAATGAATATTTATTTAAAATCTATACCGTACAGGTAAAAGTATATAAAATAAACATATATATTATATTATGGTATATTAATAATTTGTTAAAAAATTATATAATTTAGATTATTAATTGGTATTGTCATTGCCGTCATTGTTTACTTTACACCATATTTTATTGATCAAGATGGTAATGTTTCAATGTTCTATTATATATTAGTATTGAGTTCATTTTTACTACATCAGGTATAGAATAATATTACTGACAGTTTTTATTGTTTTTATATACTTTGAATAATAATATTTTTGTTTTTTTCTTACATAGTTGACTATGTACTCAATGTTTGTGGCCGTGATGGCATTTTTTGCCCGTATAAGTGACCCATTATTTGGTGGCACTAATATGACTTTGTTAAATACATTAACAAATTTAGGAGGCGCTTGGGCTAATACAGCTGCATTATGGATGACTGATTTTTTGACGTACAAACAATGTTCAACCAATGAAAATAACACATGTTCCACTGAAACAGAAATTAATGTTAGTAAATAATAATTTTTAATGATGTCATATTTTTTATAAGTATAAGTTACCTTAACACAAAAATATTTAATAATAAAAAATAAAATAATATTAAATTCATATTTTATACATATTTTTGGCGTTGTATTTTAACATTATATTAATGTTGAATATATTATAAGTAAATCATTTTTTAGATTTAATTATTTTTTTAAAATATCTAATGTATGCTTATGTTCCAGGCTTGTCAAACATCAGATGGAAAGTGTGAAATTACAATTGATGGATTTTATTTAGAAACTTTCCTTTGTACAATTTTTGGAATCATGTGGTATCAATATTTTTCAAAAATTATACGTAACCTGCAATCTAAAGACCTGAAACATTGGCATGTTGATGCTAAAAAGCATTCAAAATTATAAATAAAAAATATATTGTTGATTGTTATTATTTATTTATTATAAAAGAAAACCAGAATAAATATTTTATCAAGCAATCGGAAAAGTTTCATAATCTAAATTTTATGTTAATGTCTTATCTGTTAAAGAAGTAATATTATTCATTCATTATATTATAATATAATTACAAATATACCTGTATCACCATTAAATTAATCTGAATCATTCATATGTAAAGTTAAAGCACTGTATAGGTCTTTATAGGGCCCTAGTGGCCTAGTAAAGTTGCATATCTTTATGATACATCTTGTGTATATGATTAATATATACAGAGTGATTCAGTGCTGCAGCCTTGGCTTTTTTTGTTGGCTGTACTGATTTATTGTAGTCTAGTGTATAGAAATTTCTTATAAGTTATATGATTAATACAATTAATTTGCTTCATTATAATCTACTTTGTTTTTAGCTATCCCATTTGCTTAAGGTCTGGTATGGCTAATATTATATTATGGTCTTGTCAGTAATACTATTGAATAATAAATTAATTTTATGTTTATTACATACATTAATCCGTGGTTATTAAATAATATATACCATAGTTGCAAGTTGCTACTTGCTAACATAAATGTAGTCATTGGGAAAAATTACATGTGTAATAAATACTTTATGAACAGAGGTGAAATAAGTAATAAAGTAATAGGTGAGAAGTTAGTATTCTAGCATTACGAAAACTAGAGAAAAATATAAATGCCCTAGGTTAAAATTAATTTTTGACCAATTTTATCGGAAAATAATTTATTAATAAAAATGTTATTATCAAGGTGTATTGATACACAGGTAATCAATACACCTTGGTTATTATTTAACAATTTTCGGGGGAGTTATACTGGTATTCCATACAAAATTGTAATATAATATTAGTATTAATAGTATTTATAATTAATAATATTTTAACAAGGCCAAGGCCGTCCTGACGATTTATGGAGCTCGGGGCAGAGTAAATTGCGGGGCCCTTAGGCCCGTTTCACATGAACGCGTATCGTACGCACGTGTTTTCATTCAAAATCATATTGGTTAAATCCATACGCGCCGTTCTGACGATTGCGCGTTTTCCTCGCCGGTTTGGCACGTATGAACTTAATAAATGTAAACTAAAAACGCGCGCGCTAAAAAAATGTCATTACTCATTATCGTCAGTTGCATAAATTATATTAAAAATGGCAAGGGCACGAGCCACGAATATACTTAAAAATATAGTACTTACAAGGCTACAACAATATGAATAAGCCAATAAATTAACAACACAACACGTATAATAATATTAATAAATTAACAAGTCAATAAATATGGTAGGTAAATGTATGAACCTTCCTACTTTTTAAATTAGTTAATGTGTCAATATAATATCATTATATATTACTATATTAGTTGGTCAGCAATTATTTTTTTTCTATAAGTGGTATTGCCAAATTAGTAAACTTTTTCTTGGGGCAGAGACACAAAGTGCTTTGAAGATACCTAGTTTATTATAACTTTTTTAGAATTCTCAGCTTTGAAAATTCAATTTTAATCATTAGGTACCTAGCTCGTTTAAAATTTGATATATTCAGTTGACGTCAGCTAATATATGTAGATTGTAGGTAGGTCGTAGGTAGGTAGGTAATTGTAAGGTTATAGCGCATCACGTCATAACTTCTCCGGGCAACTCCGCCACCGTAATATCATATAGAACAATATAATATTTGTAATATGTTTAGGTATCGTTCATTGTTTGTGTTACGGACACAGTTTTTTATGATTTATCGTTGTCTGGGGCATCTCAAATTATTTCCTAACCAGGCGTCCAGGCCTACAAAGGCATAGCGACATCACTGACTTAGACAAATCATCTAGGCTTTTTAGGAAGTCGATTTTAAATTTTACGTTAAATATAAGATTTTTTTCAAAAATATATACATTATTACATATTTACATTTGTATTTATTTTAAGCAAAGCACAAATGTTCATGTCATGTGAATTTTCTAAATATTACTCCTTAAAACATGATACGCTGGGAATATTGTGTGAAGAACATTAAAATGATAGGTACGAAAATCAGTTGGAGGGAAGATGCAGAGGATATCGACAGATGGCAAGATTTGTATTTACTGGTAGTCTTTAAGGCGGAAACTAAAAGAAGAATAAGAAGATAAGTTGGTACCCACATACATAATATTATATTATACCTAAAGCAATAGATGGAAATCGAGAGGGTGTTCATAGCCCCCAATAACATTTTTAGTTGTGTGGGATCTAAGTTCTCCTCTACTCACCAGTGGCGTACCTACAGGCGGAGCAGAAGAGGGGGTCATGTTCCCCCCGGAAACCAAATTTTTTACACAACGCAACATGTATAGACGTATAGTATAATAATATGAATATAAAATATGTATACTCAATATTATGTACGTATATTAAAATCTTTATATCCCCCCTTCAAAAAATCCTAGATAATACGCTACTGCCGCTCATGTCATATAGTCACATTTGTGTTAAAAATCTTAGCCCACTTCCCCTGAAATTTTAATGGATTTCCGACTATGTCTAAAGCAGTTGGACCTATACTTATTGCTACCTGTGCCTATAATATACCAGAATTTATTGACCAGAATTATATATTCATACTAACCACTAAGGTATGAGGGATGAATGATGATCCAATACATTTTTTTGTTTTTATAATTTTTTGTATTTCTTGAAAAATGCATTTATAGATGTGTATTTTTATAATGTAGAAAAAACATGAATCCATAGTTGGCGATACTTTATTAACAAATGTAAAATAACTATAATAATTAGGTATTAATTAATGCTCAAATAGTCAAATGCCAAATGTCGATTTAGAGAAAACAAAAATGGAACATTTTTGTATTATAATATTATATTTTATACTATATTATAGTTACCATTCACTGAGGAAATGAAAGAAATACAATTACTGACAAAATATAATTTTAAATAGGTAGACGGTGAGGGTGAGCCGTGCGTGTGTTGTCGTGGTGACTTCTGAATACAATTATTTTACAATTATATATAATTATTTATTTTAATATTATATTTGATAACAAAATATTCGTCAAAATAACCATTCTGACGTCCGGGGCAATTAAATTTGTATCTAATCGGTGAGCGTGCCCCTTCCATCCATCAGTCATTATCAAACCTGTTTACCTGCCAAAGTCAGCTACCTATAATATTAATATAATATTATAGAATACAATGCGTACATGTACCTACTGCAAATATAATATATAATATTATGTTATTTACCTGCTTTGTTAAATTATGTACAAAACTCGTTCCAGTTCACAGATCTCAACATTTGGCCGGCTGCTGGCTAGTCTGTCAAAAACCACGTGTGGGGCGGTGTGTAACTATAATAGGTATCTATATGTGAATTTTACAGGTATGCCCGATTATGATAAAAAATTCATATAGTGTCCTTTGGAAGATTATTACTATTAAACGTTTTAATTGATATTTTAACCCATAATATCCATTCGCCAATTACATAGGTAGGTACCTATTTTATTTTATTTTTAATTTACGTGCGTTTTGCATTGCTGCGTAAGTGTTGGTAAGTACCTATACCTACTTAATTTATTATTTTAATCGATTGTATGAAATAAAACTTTCTCGATGCATAGATATTATTTAAATAGGTAGCTATCTAGATTTTAGGTATTTTAAACTTACAATTATATTATTTTATATAATTCTGACGAACACCTCTAATCTAAAGACTATAAGATCAAATAATGACACGGCATGTTCTACGTATAATAGGTACCTATCTTCATACTACATAATATGATATATTAAGCTGCTGCAATAAACAAAGGTTGTAGATACCTTCCTATGGTTAACATTTCATTATTTCAATGATATGCAGATATACATAGATACCTATAACAGTAGGCCTCCCTCTCAAAAACTGAAATGATGCCACTGATTTAGCCATTTAGGGCCGTATATCTATGCGCATTGGCTGTTTATCTGCACCACAGAACAATATTGCACCATTTGATCGTACATCATTATAATGTGCACATGAACATTCTGAAAAATAAGTGAGTATAAAAAATAATTTTTGACTGAAAATTCAATGATTGTAATAAATCATTAACTGTATAATAAATAGATACAAATAATTTAAATTGAATTGAATTGTAGTCATAACTCATAATATTACATAAATGTACAATGTATATATATATAATATTATATAGATACTGAATAATTTAAGATTTTTACGTTTAAAAATAATAAAGATGCTTTGGCACAAGTTTTTGTTCTATGAGCATTTAAAGTTCAAATGTTGATTTAGTGATGTGCGAATTTTAAGATTAAAGTTAGAAAACAACTTGCGCTTTTGGATAGGTACCTATACACCTTTTTTCAGTTCTATTGTTAAATAATATTGATGCGCGAATGATGTAGGTACGACATTTTAAACGATTGATGAGTAAACGTGAAACGATGTATAAATCAAAAATCGAACGAAGCCCAAGTGCCCAAGTGTCTTTCAAAAAGGTCAAAGTGTAAAATAACAATAGTGATGCACAAACGACAACCGGCAGGATTTAGCCTACCATTAAAAAGGATGGACTGCTGGAGATCCCCAACGTAATCAATATAGCGTTTATTAATATAATAATATGAATTTAGACTTTAAACAAATAAATACCTATTTGTATTGCTATTACGATTGTCGATTACTGATATTAGTCTGCTAGTATCATTGATTATAAATTTATAAATACTAGTATTTATAATCAATGCTATATAGTATTATAATAGTTAAATAGTCACTAAATAAGTATTACGATTCGGCGACAAAAGCGATACCATGGACTCTGGTGGCAAATAAATATTATGTTGACACAAACATTCCAATCAAATATAATTGTTAAAATAAATATTTACATGTTAATGGTTGAGGAGTTTTAGAGGTTGAGCAATTATTGTTCGTTTTTTCATCAAGAGGACGTGATACCTGTAGTGTTGTCTCCGTCTTACAAGTGCGTAACATAGCAAATTTTACGCTCAGCAGAACATGTGTAGCTCCGTTAATTTAAAAATTAGAATGAATTGACCTCTTATAAAATCTAAAGATAAGATTATTATCTAGGTAACCTCAAATGCTTTTTAGTATATTTTAATTTTAACGCGAGTTATAAGTATTTTAAGATTTATAAAAAATTTACAATTTTAAAATACTCATAACTCACATTAAAATTAAAATATACTAAAAAGCATATTAGAGCATATACTAGAGGTTACCTAGATAATTCTTAAATTATCGGAGCTACACGTGTTCTGCCGAGTGTAAAATTTGCTATGTTACGCACTTGTAAGACAGAGACAACACGTAATGCGGGTATCACGTCCTCTTAACAGTTAACCGCAAGGTACTAGGTAGTAGGTAGGTTAGGTTAGGTGTTACTGGGTTTTATGAATTTCATTAAATGTGGTGATGCGGATATAATATACTTAAACAGTTACACGTGTTGGTTGATTTTTAAAGTCCGAGTATAGGACTGAGTAGGACTGCGAAGTGGGCGAAGTGCGAGTTAACTTTTGGTTTTATAAATATATTTGTTATGCCGGAAGTTGGTATTATTTATAAGTTAATCTTTATGATCTTGATTTATGGGCCAGGGACGGATTCAAAGCTATGATCTACGATGGAGTGGAGCATTATTTTTAAATATTGTTTAAGTACCTATAGAAACCATTACTTGCAAACTTTTACTTATTGTTAAATTATAATTTATAGATGGTGTAAATGTGTAATTAATGTGTAATATATTATAACAATTAATAATAACAAAATTAATAAATTAAAGTATCAACATAATTATTTTAAATTTCTCTTATTTGTATATTTTGAGAGCCCAATCCCAAAGGGTTGGTTAGGCTTACCCTAAGTTAGGTTGGAATTTTAAATATTTTTACCTTTTAAAAATACCAACTAGATTTACTTTCCCACCAGAAAAGATACTGAAGTTCTCAAGTTCAGTTCATTCATCATCGTGTTGAAAAGATATCACGGCCAACCTATAACATGCTTTATACTTTATAGCTCTGCCAACATTATTTTCAAATTTTTCCCGTTTATCTGAAATACCCTGCATAGTAATTAGTAGGTACCTCAGAACTGTATTATCGAGGAATCAAGGAAACTAGTGAGGGGCAATAATTAAGTGCCTAATTGCCAAGTTGTTTTTTTTTTTTTTTTATATTAAATTATTTCGTGCAATATTAATAAACTAAAAAAAGGTGGGTAAGTGGATGTCGCTCTACATTGTACAGTAGATTACAAGTGGGTCACTGTATAATGGATGGTATTACATTTGAATTCAATAATATAATATCATTGTATAAGAAAAACGATTCTGAGTGGAGACGGTATGTCAGTCTAGGACCTAGACTCTAGGTATAAGACATAATATTATATTATAGTCTATGCCATAGACTCTATGGTATTAAAAAAAATTGACCTATAATAAATTCCAAATTAATCATTCACAATATCTATTAGGTACCAAGGTGTATTGATGATACATCTTGTTATGTACCTACTTATAACGCATTATACATCAACAACAAACCGTGATACTATCATAGATATATAATAGTATACTTTAGAAGTTTCAAGTATATCCACGAATAAAATTATACAATCACAACAAAATAACTAAAATAGTTATTCTAGGTTTTTAATAAGTAATTTCATCCAAATTTGAACTTAAAATGACTATAAAAATAAACTGTGTTAATGTATTTTTTAGATTTTTTGGTAACAGAATTAACTACTTAGGTGGAATCTTTTTTTAAATTTTCAATTCTTAGATATAAAAGTTGAACATTTTATAAATTTTTAACTACAAAATAATTATTCAATTTTAAATTTCATAAATTTTGTCAAAATTCGATCTTTAAATGCTTATAAAAAAAAAAAATTGTGCGTATGTATTTTTAATATTTTTCAACTGCTATTTTAACAGTATATCAGGCACCTTGTATTAAATTTTTACACTTTTTGGCCCAACAGATAAAACTTAATTGATATTTATAGAAAAAAAAAACTAAAAAAATTGAAAACTGACCATGTCCGTTAACAGCTCAAAAAGAGTCAAATTATTTTCAAAATTTTATCGTATATAGAAAATGCTAATATAAACATTCAGTGAAATTTTTAAGTATCTACATTTATTCGGTTTTTAATTACAACAAAATAAGGAAATCGTTACATGAGAAATTGAGTGAATATCAAATGTTGTAAAAATATGAATTTCAAACGCTCATAAAAATTTAATTTGACTTTCTTGTAGACATTTTTTTTTTTTGATAAAGATAGAGAAACTTATGAGGAAATTTGTATTACATTTTAAAATCTTAGATTTAAAAAGAAAAATTTTTACGAATTTTTAACTCAAAATAATTTGCAAATTTTCGTCATTTTTACGTATTTTGTCAATATTTGAACTTTAGATGCTTATAAAAAAAAACCGGTGAAGTGCGAGTTGGACTCGCGCACCGAGGGTTCCGTACAAACCTGTAGGTATATAAGTAAAAGTTCACCCATCACGACAATCGAGTCATAGTTATTTTGTGTGTATAACATAATAATATACAATTTTTGTCATTAATTATAAAGTATATAATAATACCTAATATAATATAGTTTTGAAAATTATACAATACAAAAAGTTTAATATATTATATAGCCATATGTATTATATTTTATGTTATAGGTACATATTGAACATTATTAAAACAACATTTTATGAAACTTATACTTTAAATAATTTTTAAAATTATAATTTCCATAATTTTACAAAAATTATAATATACTTATCAGTTTATTATTTTATATATTATACATATTACTATTGTACTTAATGATTATTGACAAAATCTTTAAATTATTATAATATTATAAATATTTATTTATATATTTTACACATTTTATACAACTTATACTTTTAATAATTTTCTGTAAGTATAACCTATACTCTAAAGTATATAATAGTAATTATTATCAATAATATTTGCTATTATATAACAACAACTATATACCTATTAGTTTATTTCTTAATATTATATTATACGCATTACTATTAGACTTAATAATTATTGACAAAAATTGTATATTATTATGTTATTCTTTTTATAAAATATTATACACAGTGTGACATATTAACACAAAACTAATGATAATAATATATAGGTATTCTTATGTTTAAAATTTTTTTTATATTTTATTTTACAACATTTTATGCAACTTATACTTAAAATAATTTTTAAAATTATAATTGCTATATATATTGCTATATATATACTATTTTATTTATTTTACATATCATATTACAAAACTTTTTGTTTTGGTCGAAAAGTGAATCGGTCGAAAAGGGAAGGGTACGATTTTTGGTCGAAAAGGGAATCGACCTTTTTTAAATTTGGTCGAAAAGTGAATTGGCCGAACAGGGAAGGGTACGTTTGGGTGGCTACTAGTTGCGTCCCGCGGTAAAAATTTCTTCCGAATTGCGGCCCGTTTTTTTTGGAGTGCATACAAATTGCGGCCCGAGTTTTTTTGGGTTACATATGAATTGCGGCCTGAAATTTAAAATTAATTTAATCATTTTCCTTCACGTTTGTATACAGACTTAGGACTGTCTGTAGCATCAGTAGATACTGCAGGTAGGTTAAAAATGATGTTTTGTTTTTATTTAAAAATGTTAGCACATGGTAAAAACGCATATTATATAATTTTTTAAGGTTAAAAATGTTTTTTTGACATTAAAATCTGATATTAAAATGTTTTGTTATTATTAAAAAAATTTTAGTATAATTTAGTAAAACTCGTAGATATTATGGCACTATCTTTTTAGTACAGCAATATCGATCGACATTATTTTTTAAATTTTTATGGAAACGAAATTTATATCCATCAATTACATATAAACTGCGATTTTTTTCACTCAACATTTCACTTAACATTTCATTCGACATTATAAATAAATTAAAAACAAACAGAAAAGCGACGGAACGTTCTTAGCGGTAGTAAAGCGACGACTAAGGTGTACTTATTAGTTATTGGTATCTACATTATAGGGTGATTATATTTTATCAGTCAAGATTAAATTATCTTGGATTAAAAAAACCCGGGCCACAACTCGTCTGTACCCAAAATAAACACGGGCCGCAATTCGGATTAGACCTTTTTTCGTAGTTATCTTGGGGACGCAATATTAGTATTAGTATATTAATATTAGTATTACAATTCTTGTCTATGATTAGTATGCAGCCGTACGTTTTTGGTCGAAAACGATCTCGCCCATACAAATCGTACCGTATACCTATTATAGAACAAGTGTCCTGATAACTTCTAGGAAACTATAGGATAATTATTTAGATTTAACTCAATACTGGTTATCTGATTATTTTAAATAATAAAAATAAATATTACAATAAACAATAATTATATTTATACAAGCCAAATTATTTTCCAAGTATTCATACGTAATATTATCTTTTTCAACTGGGCAATTAACCGATAATTTGGGTCATTTTATGGAGCAACATAATCTTAGTTATAATAACTTATACATAATAGATTATAATATACAAGGATAGCAGAGATTATAATTTTTACTAGAAAATATAATATAATAAATATTGAATGTGCGTATCAGTTTTTTAATTTGTACATCGTTCATAGTTTATTTGTCGACTTATAGCTGTCATTCTTTCCGTATCGTATTGGAGTGAAATTACCATTGACAAAGTTGAATTCCTATTATTTATATTTTAATACTACAATTTTAGTTCTACGTTAGTTTCATGTTTGACATGAATGAATTAATTATTATATATTATTAAATTAAATGGTGTTGTATTTCGTTAAAGAAACTCTGTTAAGACAACAAATTTTGTATCAAACATCTAAACAGCAAGTAGGTACTGTTTTTCTTAAGTAAGAACTATTATACATTTATATATTATAATTTAACATTTTTAAAAATAGATAAATAGCTATAATAAACATGCATAAATATAATATCAGTGTATATAGTGATTAATGATAGAAGCTCACTTATTTATAGTGTACTTTAAAAACATTTTATGTAGGTACATTACCTGGTACAATGTATATAAATTAATAACTTGAGTAAGGTATATATCCTATAATCGTATCGGCAATTTAATATTATAAGAACTTTTATTTTTGGTAGGTCCTACATCATAATATAATATATATATAAATGTGTACATACATAATATAGCCATATAGGTACTGGGTACCTGGTACCCACTACTCATATTGTAAATTGTAATCGTATATTATGGTCAAATTTAAAATAGTTTATATACATATTTTAATTAATTTTATAAAATGTCTTTGCAAATAGTTATAAAAAAACAGAATTTTTAATAAAATCTGATTACCTTGGTAGTTAGCACTTAGAGGACTTATTATTTAGAGGATTTATTATTTCAAAAACACTAAATACTAAATGGCTAAGTAATGTTATTAAATTAATGTATTATCAATTAAGCAAATAATAATAGTAAATAATTTAGATGCTTGTTAAAGTTTGAAAAATTAAAATAATACAAGATTTAAATTTATATTTTTTTTGCTCATGGCTATTAATTTAAAAAAAAAATATATTTTCTGGAAAATCTTTTTCTCGAATCCATGTTTATCAAGCCTACGTTAAAACAACTATCCAACTAGGTAAACCCTATCACTACAACAATCCTATCAATAGGCAATATTTTGATTAATTAAGACATTTAAAGATATTTGGTTAGGTTAGGGTTTACCTAGGTATCTTATCAATATTTTTTCAATCAACTTTTAATATTGCGCTTTACTGCTAATTGCTATTGTTTGTACTACATTACAATGTACCTACTGCATTTGTGATTTGTACATACTAACAATCTGTTATATTCATAAAATCATGACTATATATACATTATAATTAAGTAATTACTGCATGGTCTGCAGTATTTCGAATAATATATAATAAATATATACTTTATTTTACATACTATCAGTGAACTGAAAATGACTAACTTATTTTCCACCGAAGCAGTAAAGATTAGTGAAGTTGGGATATTAATTTCTTTGAATGATTGCATTTAATAAATTCTGGTAATTTATCCTGGTGAAATTATTAGAAGTTTTCAATTTTTCGCGATATTTACATGAATCCGCATTTTCACCAGTTAATCAGATTCTTACATTTTGTAAATCATTATTATTATTAAGTACTACATAGCCTTTCTCGAATATATTGGATTAAGTGTATCTAGAATTATATTATAACTTTGTAATTTGAATAGGTATGTAGTATAGTTATAGAATAGATTATACTATATTTTAAAAGTTAGGTTTGATTGATAGGTACCTAGGTAGGTGTAGGTACTCCTATTTATATTCTATGATTAATGGATATTTTGGCCTATTTATGGCTACAGGATATGTAAAATAGGGTGAAATAATGTATTTTATAGGTCTCCATATGTTTTTAGAAGTACCTAACCTAAGAGAAAGCTGAGAGGGCTCACGGAAGGGCGATGATCCCAATGTACCTAATAATAAGCACGTGTTTCAAACGCTTAAAATTTTAACTGACATAGCGGTAGACAATTTTTTTTTGTCTAAAAAAGACAAACTTTTGAGGAATCTTGTATTTAGTTTTAAAATCTTTTAGATTTAGAAAGATAAATGTCTAAGAATCTCTAACCTTAAATAATTTGCAAATTGTATAGTGTGTAGAAAGGATAATAGAAAATAGAATATATTATAGAAAATGGTAATTTAATCATTCAGTAAAAAATATGTCATGTATTTACGGTCATTGTATTTAAAGTTACAACAAAAACCAAAAATCGATATTGTCAAAAACCTAGTTTGCGTAACAATATCTGTTTTTCCTAATTTTTTTTTTGTTTTCCCCTGAGCTTTTATAAAGACTTCAAGGAACTTTAAATGTTGACTCCCGATTGCACCAATTAGATTTACTAAGTAAATACAGGGCACTGCAGTTGTAGTGCAGTGTTCTCTTGGGTATATATTATTTTTAAAATTGGGAACTTTTGGGCTATCAAACATTTTTAGCGGGAAACTATTTTCCTCGAGCTTAAGTTGAATATCCCTCGGAAGAAGTTAATCGCTATTGCTGCTTTTATCACAAAATAGATTAAATGCTTTTTACCACGGACTAAGATATACATTGTTCTATGGATATACACGATACCATATACAGGACTGGATACGAGATGAATATTGTGGTTACGACTTACGAAATGTAGTACAATTGTACAACAGGCGGAGTTCGG
>NC_042494.1:70224661-70233454 GCF_005508785.2 Acyrthosiphon pisum | reverse complement strand
CCAAACGCATCCACTAAGACGGCGCTAGTAATGCTAAAAGGAAAATATCTCTCCGAACTCCGCCTGTTGAACTACATTTCGTGGTCGACCCCTCACACCCTCCAACCTTGTCGTGCTCAGTCTTGTATATCTTAGTCCGTGCTTTTTACTCCGGCCTTTGGACATGTAGATAATATTATCTGTGATGCTTTTATTTCTATACTTTATCTATACTAACATCTTATCCTTGCAAATAATCTTGACTGATTGTTGTGGCACAGATAAGGAGGCCAAACTCTACCTCAAAAAACGTCCCGTAAAACATAGGCCATAGCACACTAATTTCTCCACCAGTCTGAGTGGCGGTCAAATCCTAGGCTAGCTCGGAGTATAATTACCCGTATTAGATAGGGACATACTTAACTTTACTACCTTTAAAAAATTATTATTAAAAAACTAAAATCGTATTTATATTATAATTCACCATCGTATTCAGTGTAAATTTATCTTTAAGAATAAATGACAAAAATAATATTAATGTTCTATATTTACGTAATTAATGTTCATATAAATAGTAAAAATAGGTAAACTGTTTCGTTTACTTGATAATTTTACATAATTATTATTATTATTTACTACAGTTTGGATACATTCCTGTTTTTTGTTTTTTCCTTACTAGGCATAGTATCTTTACAATTGGCTCTTTTTACAATAAAATATATGCGCACTATCAGGGCCGGACTGGGTCAAAAATGTCTACCGGGAAAATAAAAAAATCGGCCCACTTAGGTATACTTATAAAAACAACCCAAAAAATATATAGTATTTTATACAAAATGATTGTAGGTATATTATTTTGAGAAATTGAACACTTAATATTATTAAAAATTAAAAAAATTAAAAATTTGTTAGTACAAATAAATGTTATCATTTTTATTTAAAATACATATGTTTGGACTTCAGAATACACATTAATACATATTAAGCAATTTGTTAAGGTTTGAGCTCCTTTGCAAATTTTGTACACCGAGGCACCGAGCACATTATTATACCTTAGTTCAGCCACTACGGCAGCATCGGAATAGGTGGGAGTTTGTGTGTTGATAATCAGAGGCGGTTTGACATTTTTCAGTTGGTGGTTCAAGAATAGTTTATACTTTATAGTTAATATCACCCACCCACCTACCAAAAGTTATATTTGGTACAAAAACTTACCTAAAAATGTTACTTCTAATTGTATCAAAAAAAACGCGTACACACTCAGTTGCTGCACAGCAATCAACAACCACTGTTAAATTCAAATATTTTGCGCTACACCATATAGGTATGATACATATTGTATTGCATTTTTCTATTCATTTTGTATTAATGAGCGTAATCTTTTACAAATCATATTGCATTAATAATGCACCATCATAATAGCTTGTTTGTTACAAACATCATTTGTAGGTACACACACTTAGACTTAATACTTATACATAAAAGAAAATTGATTGAGCTTTGACACATCAGTTGTTGAATTCAGTATAAGTGAATATATTATATTATTTCAGCCAATTTCACATTACAGAGTAGTTCAGTGATAATGATATTATTATAATAATTTTCTAGTAGGTTGTTATTTTCGAATAACAAAATAATGTCACATTTTCTCATACTTTATGGGACTATTTTTAGATTCTGAGTGGAGTGATTATGTAACGATTGTCGTTATCGATATCGTATATTACTCCCTACGTTGAGCACGGCTAATATGCTGAGTGTTAGTAATGGCAAATGTGTATATATGTGTGAAATATATATTAAGCTGACTCGATGTTTAGCTCGCGTTTTGTTAATAACCGACCGAGACTCCTGGTGGAAAGTAGTTAAGTAGTCGATGGAGGTGTCTATGGTCGGTAGTCGATTTGATGGTCGGGAATAAAGAGGATTATTATTATTTTTCAAATTTTTCAATTTTTCAATTTTTTAAATAGATAGGAGCTTTGTATTAAATTTTCAAGCTTTTTTACCCAACAAAAAAAGTTTTATTGACATTCATAGAAAAAAAACAAAAAAAGTTGGAAACTGAGTATATCAGTAAACAGCTCAAAATATTATATTTTGAAAATGTTTTCATGTATAGAAAAGGCTAATATGAACATTCAGTGAAAATTTCATCTATTTACGATCATTTGTTTTAGAGTTATACCAAAAGCCAAAATCGATTTTGTGAAATTTCCCGTTTTACCTTAATTTTTATTTTGTTTTTCTGGAAGCTTTTGAAAACTATTGGGAATTTTAAATTTTTACCTCCCAAAAGTACCAACTAGATTCACTTTCCCATCGAACAAGATACTGAAGTTGAAAATCGAAGCATTATTTCGACTACTAATCGTGTAAGCAGATGCAACGAATGTCGTCATAGACATCGTACATTACTCTCTACGTTGAGTACGGCTAATATGCTGAGTGTTAGTAATGGCAAATGTGTATATATGTATGAAATATATATTATGCTGACGTGATGTTTAGCTCGCGTCGTGTTAATAACCGACTGGGACTCCTGGTGGTAAATAGTTAAGTAGTCGATGAAAACAGTCAAGAGTCAATAGTCATAGTCGATGGAGGCAGTCTATGGTCGGCTGCAGTTGATAGTTGTCTATGACAGTCTATATGGTCGAGGGCGATAATCAATAGTCAGAGTGGATGGTCGAAGTCAACGGCTGACAACGACTTGAAGAGGACCCGCTGACGACCAGCTCAACCCACATCGGATATCGGGACCCACGACATACCATTGCCCGATCGGTAACCCTCAGTTATAAATTATAAGTATACCTAATACATATTATTATTTGATGTTCGATACTTCGATATACTATAAGATTCGATGTTTTAGTAATAATAATACATTAATATTTAATAACAGATTCATGTATATATATATACGTGGAGTACTTTGCTTCACATAAGGTATAACCTTGATCCCTAGTGATAATATCACACACCGAGGTCGAGTCTCCGACTTCCGAGACCTCGTTAATATAAGCAAAACGACACCTAAAGAGTGGTAAGAGCGATAGGTGAAGAGGAGACGTTACAGTGATAAATGTATTGATTTTACAATGATGTGTGCGTGTTTTTTTTTTAAATTTTTTTTGTGTCTGTTAATACCTTTTGGGACAGTAAAAGTGCTTAGATTTTGTTCAACAGTATCTTTTTTTATAGGAAAGTGAATCTAGTTAGGGGGGTCAAAAGTAAAAATTTCTTAATTTAAATAAAGGAAAAACGAGAATTTGTACGCAAAATCGGTTTTCGACAAAGTCGATTTTGGTCTTGCAGTAACTCTAAAACAAATTACCGTACCTAAATACATGAAATTTTGAATGAATATTTATATTAGCATTTCTTATACACCATAATATTTTCAAAATATTTTGACTTATTTTGAATTGTTTACGGACATTTTCAGTTTCCAATTTTTTTAGTTTTTTATTCTATAAATATCAATAAAATTTTATTTTTCGGGTAAAAAAGCTAGAAAATTTAATAGAAGGCTCCTAAAATATTTTTTTCAAAGACAAATGAAAAATATTAAAAATCCATACTCACAATTTTTTTTTATAAGCATTTAAAATTCAAATATTGACAAAATACGTAAAATACGAAAATGTGCAAAATATTTTGAGTAAGAAATTCCTAAACATTTTTCTTTTTAAATCTAAGGTTTTAAAAAGTAATTCAACATTTATCATAAGTTTTCTGACCTTTATAAAAAAAAATGTCTACAAGTATGTCAAATTAAATTTTTATGAGCGTTTGAAGTTCATATTATTACCTACAACATTTGATATTCACTCGATTTCTGATGAAACGATTTTCTTATTTTATTGTAATTAAAAAACGAAAGACTGTAGATACTTGAAAATTTCACTGAACATTTATATTAGCATTTTCTATACACCATACAATTTTGAAAAAAATTTGACTCTTTTTGAGCTCTTTACGGACTTTGTCAGTTTTCAATTTTTTTAGTTTTTTTTCTATGAATATCAATAAAATTGTATTATTGTTGGGTAAAAAAGCGTGAAATTTTAATACAAGGCTCCTGTTACAATAGTAGTTGAAAAATATTAAAAATACATAGGCACAATTTTTTCATAAAAATTTAAAGTTCAAGTTTTGACAAAATTTATCACATTTAAAATTTAATAATAATTTTGTAGTTAAAAATTTATGAAATGTTCAACTTTTATAGCAAAGGATTGAAAATTTAAAACAAGGTTCCACGTAAATAGATTATATATAAATTAATTTATTCACAATATTATCAAATATACTTGTTAATATCATAGGCTGACTGACCGTTTTCGCTCAGAATCGTTTTTCTTTTACAATAATATTCAGTGGCGTGGTGAACGGTAATTTCAGAGGCAATTGCCTCTGAGATTTTTCTTAAATAGAGGGGTGGTTGGTAGCCGGTGGATCCCCTAGTAACTGTAATATGATATACTCAATATGAAGTCAATAACGATCTGAAGTATAATTAGTTATATTATATATTAATACATTATTATGCGTTAGGACTTGGGATATGTGTAACTTGCCTCTGGAAAATTCTGAGTTCACCATGCTACTGATGATATTATATCATTAAATTCAAATTTAACACCATCCATTACAGTGACCCACTTGTAACCTACTGTACAGCAGAATGACATCCACTTACCCACCTTTTTTCATATTTATTTTGAGGAATTTCCTTAATCCTAAATAGTTGACTAATACAATCGCATTAAAAAATGGGTTTATATCTGTTGACAAGATGAGTACAGCGGCCCACCGGGAAACTCCCGGTATCCCGCTTACCCAGTCTGGCTCTGTGCATTATTAAAAAAAACGTACATATGGCTTTAGACAATTCTTCCTTCTGATCAACACAACCGACTAATGGGATTATATCACCTTGTTCAATCATTGACGTAATAGTTAATAAAATATCAATATTAAGTTCTTCATTTTTCATTGTTTCTAGTGTCGATTTTCTTAAGTATGAATTAATCTAAATAGATTATTAAATGAATGTATCAAGTGGCCCTTAGGTCGCATATGTCTATAAACTGTCTCTAGATAAAGAGGAACAATCATTTCTTAAACTAGAAAGACATATTTAAGTTTTCAGGTATCATAAATATGAATCTACCACTAGAAAATATTAAATAATATGCACCAGTATAATACATTTCTTGTCTTTATAAATAATTAAAATTAATGGGGCTGGAGCGTAATCAATTCTAAGGAGTAAAAACTAGGCATTTATATTTCTGTTTATCTGGGTTTTAAGAATGTGTTGAAAGTAAATGAACACGAGTGTGTGTAATTCGTAGTACTGCAGATCACGTTTTATAGGGACATCATAGTGACCGGGATGTACGTCTGTCATTTTACCTACGCGTATACAGTATACACATGTCATATATTCATATTATGTTTTTTCAAAAAATACTGTCAGTGACTTCAATCACTACGCTCAGTAGGATGTTCTGATTTAAATTCTGAAAGCAGATTTGAATTCTCCTCTAAATTTACTATGCTTTAACTGTCGTACATTTTTAATATTCTATATCAATGTATTTAAATTTGAATTATGAATATGATCTATTTTTACTCTTTTCGTTAGTAAATTTTTAAGTAAAAAAAATAAATAAAAATCAGAAAGTTGAAATTGTCTAAGCATAGATACTTTAATGACAAATTCAAATCTGTTTTCAAAATATTAATATCGGAACATTATATTGGGCGTAGTGATTGAAGTCGTGAGCTATGTTTTCGACCTAAAATGAATCACACTCCCTTAATAATAAAATTTATGACGTAAATACAAAATATTAATATTTTTTTTTGTAATTTAATCTTAAAGATAAATTTGCGCTGAATACGATGATGTCATTATAATTTAAATATGATTTTTATTTTTTTAGTTAATAATAATAATAATAATTGTGTATAATAATATTATGTTAACGTAATAGTTTACCTATTTTTACTATTAAGAGGCTGTCAGAGCACTATTTGTTTTCTCTCTCTGGCTCACACGCAACATAGACAAAATTCATTTACGCAAAATCAGTTTTTCTATGTGTTTAAGTAATCTTAGAGTAATGTACTAATGTCACCCATGACAAAAAAGTTACAGAATAATACTTTTGAGGGAATGACATATCGATTTGTCTAAATATTGTCTCAAAACAATTTAAATATCATTAAAATGTACAACATTTTTTTATTTATTTTGAAAGTCGAATACAAAGTCAAATAATAATAAAATATAAAATCGATATGTCATTCCCTCAAAAATGTTATTCTCTATCTTTTTTGTAATAGGTGACTTTACTCTAAGATTACTTAACACGTTGACGGGCAGTAACCGCTATAACAGTCATCCTGATTCAAGTAGTAATATGACCATGACTGGTATAGCAGTTATATATAAAAAGTCGTAAAATGGCATGACTGCTAGAGCAGTTGCGTTTCTTGTGGCTTCGCCACAATGGACATTATCTAGTGTCCTATTGTGACTTACTAACAATTTGGGCAAAAAAAAAATCAAATATTCTAAAAATTATATAAAAATCTATGGATTATGCCCAATCAGAGTGACTACCCAATTAGAGTAATTTGCATAACTGCATTAGCAGTCATGTCCGTTAATGTGTTAAACGCATAGAAAAAATGATTTTGCGTAAATTCGTTTTGTCTATGTTGCGCGTGGGCCAGAGAGAGAAAACGAATAGTGCGCTGACATCCTCTTAAAATGTGCATTTATTACGTAAATATGGAACATTAATATTAGTTTTGTAATTTATTCTTAAAGATAAATTTTCGTTGAATACGATGGTATAATTATAATTGAATTATGATTTCTATTTTTTTAATTATAATTTGTTAAAGGTAATAAAGTCGAGTATGTCCCTATGTAATACAGGTTAATTATACACCGACCCAGCCTCGGATTTGACCGCCACGCAGACTGGTGGAGAAATTAGAACCAATTTTTGTGCAAGCGGCCGGCAGAGTTTGCCCTCCTTATCTCTAGGCTTCATGGTTATCATCACGATTTAAGATAGTACTATCTTAAATCGTGGTTATCATATTATATTATCTACGTAAATGATATAGATAAACCGGCATGCGTTATAATATTATCACTCATCACGAGTATTTAATTTTAATTTCATTATCATGAAAAATGGATTTTCTACTTAGTACTTAGTACCTTTACAGATTGAGCCAAATTAACTAATATTCATCTATTGCCATGGAAATGATTATAAAAATCGCTTCCAAATCGATGAGATGGACATCGTTTCACGTTTGACATCCATCATCATGACGTCCAATAACAAATCTTCGTTCATTTTTCAAATCGAGTGAGTTTGATTTACAATATATAGCATAAAAACGCATTTTATATTGGGTAAAGGTTTAAAAATGTTGGAAACCACTCAAATGGATGCGTTAAATTCAATGATATAATATCATACATAATAACTGCAACATAATTTGCAAATTTTTATAATTTTGATGAATTTTGTCAATATTTTAACTTTTAATGCTTATATAAAAAATCATGCCTGCGTAGCTTTAATATTTTTGAATAGCTAGTATTTCAAGTAATAATTTATAAGAAACCTTGTATTTATTACAATTCCAAGCTATTTGACCAGGCCAAAATTTTTTTATGGATTATAATAGAAAAAATTATAAATTATTGCATACGAAAAATGGTTCTGTGCGTGTCATACATTCACACAGTGGTCTACACAGGAGTTTTTAATAGGAGGGGTTTTATAAAAAAATTATGTGTATATATACATCAAAATATATTTTTAATTTTATTCATCTATACATAGTATAGATAAATTTTATAGTCAAATAAGGGACACCCTAATACATACAGTAAAAAATACCAAGGTGGGTTGAACATCCAACCATCACCTCCACGTGTAAGTATGCCCATACTTGTATAAATAATCAAATTTAATAATTGAAACAATTTTTTTCGAAAATAACTCATGCCTTTAACTAGCGTTACTTCCTGTTAAACTTTTTTTTATTACAAGTAAAAAAATGTATGAAGAATCTACAATTAAATTTTCAAATGTTCGTTATGAAAAGAAAATTTTTTATGAATTTCTGAAAAATAATTTACGCATTTTCGAGATTTCGAAGAATTTTGTCAACATCTTAATTTAAAATAACTATAAAAAATAATCATAATATTTTGAACATTTTACTATGTGTAAAAAATGCTAATGTTAACATTTGGTGAAAATATCAAGTGTCTATGGCTATTCTTATTTAATTACAACAATATAATATTATCATCATACTATGGAAATTCGTTAATTTACCTGTAGACGGTGAATATCCATTATCCAATATATAATATATTTTAATTTCAAACGCTCAAAAATTAATATTAGTTTCCGGTAAACTTTTTTTGGTTAAAAGTAGACAAACTTGTGGGAATCTTCTTTCAAATGTACAATTAATGTTAACTATAAAAAAAATTATGAATTTCTCAGTAAAAAATTCTAACTCTAGACAATCATAAAAAATGTCTGTGGATTTACACTCAACTTTTTTTTTTTTTTTAATTTCACTATTGACAACTTATTTGGTATACATAAACTTGTATTTCATTTTCAAGTTCATTAATCGAGTGAAAAATTATTTATCGAGAATAATTATTGATAAAAAAACTTACGACGAGTCTAATATTTACTTGTCAAGCTTCCTTTAAAATACTATTAGTTTAAAAATAAACTA
>NC_042494.1:70214618-70224611 GCF_005508785.2 Acyrthosiphon pisum | reverse complement strand
TTTAAAAATAAACTAGAACATTTAAAATAATTATACATTTTTTATTCTTGTACACCCCTTCCAATTCAAGTACATACAATAGATTCTCAGCTAAGACGATCTGTCAAAATGTTTATTACTAAGTATATTTTATTATATATTTATATTGCTGTATAGTAACTTATTTTAATATTTGTAATGTGGTAAGTTATGCACAGTTTAATACGTCTTATGCACAACTTTTTAATACGCGTTTGAAGTTTAAATGGCAACAAAATTCGTTAAAATTCCAAACATTAGTACACTACTCTGTGTTTAAAATTTCATAAGGTTTTCAATTTCATAATGCTTGAAAATGTAATGCAATGTTGACATATTGTGAATGGTCCCTTATAAGTTCTTACAATAATTTAAAAATATCATAATCATAGTTTTTTTTTTATAATTTGTAAATGTTGACAAAATTGGATATTTAAACAAAAAAGTCGCTTTACTTTACCTATAGCTGAGTTGTTGAGTATACCTAAATAATTTTACAATATTATTACCCACTCACCCCTCTTCTCTGGAAGTACTCCACTGTTATTCGTGTTACTTATAAATTGTAACTCATTGTCGCCTATATATTAGCCCTACATAAAATAACTCACATAATTAATTATATTAATGTATTGATTTTACTGCAATGATGCGTGTGTTTTTAAAATTTTAAAATTTTTGTGTATGTCACCACCGTTTGGGACAATAAAACAGCTTTGATTTTCTTCAACAGTATTTTATTTGATGTGAAAGTGAATCTAGTTGGTGCATTCGGAAAGTCAAATTTTAAAATTCTCAATAGTTTTCAAAAGCGTCGGGAGAAACAACATAAAAATTAAGGAAAAACGGTAATTTGTACGCAAAATTTTTGGTTTTTGGTGTAACTCTACAATAAATTAACGTATATACATGAAATTTTCACTGGTTGCTTATTTTTGTATTTTCTATACATGATAAAATTTTCAAAATATTTTGATTTGTTTTGAACTGTTTAGAGACATTTCAGTTTCCAATTACATTAGCTTTATTTTCTATAAATGTCAATAAAATTTTATTTGTTGTGCCAAGAAGCATGAAAATGCACCAATACAAGGCTCCTAATATATCGCTACAATAGCAGCTGAAAAACATTAAAAATACATACGCACAGTTTTTTCTAATAAGCATTTAAAGTTCGAATTTTGACAAAATTTGTCAAATTTAAAATTGAATAATTATTTTGAAGTTAAATTAAAAGTTTATATGATGTTCAACTTTTATAGCTAATGAATGATGATTGAACATTTTTAACCAGGTTTCACTTTTATAGGTTTTATATAAATAAATTAATTAATAAATTGATGATAAGATATTCGATAATAATTCCGGGGTTATCTGTTTATTGCACAAAAATGTATGGATTCAGTATTTAATGTAACAACTAGACCAGTCCGGAGTTATCTATTTGTTGCACTTAAATTCACAATCAGACAACTCCATTTTTCCTCATATTTAATATATTAATTAACGGAGAAGTACGTTTGTTGCACCCATTTGTGAATAATTTTTTTCTTTATCATATCAATGAATAAAACGATTTTGCTTAAAAATGGAGTTGCCTGGTTGTTGTTGCATTGGACCCTTCAATTACTGTTTGCTAATGTTTGGCCTACCATAATTTTACATAACTGTTGTTTTTATATACAATAGACTCTAATAATAGATAACATTTTAAATATAAAAACAGCAGACATACATCGAAAATTATATTTAATTTGTCGAGTTAGTTGATATAAGTCCATCAAGTAAGGGTAGTGACTATTGTTACCACTGTCCACTGGGTGACTCCTCTAATCAAATAACATCGACTTCTATACTACACTAGATAAGGAACTCCTATGTACAATTTACAAGTTAAGCTCAGCTATGGGCGGCCGCCATTTTGTGGGTTGGCAAAACAATTCATTTATTATACGAAATGTATTAGGAATAAAAATTTTTTTAATGGTCAAATAAAATAGTAAATGTAAAATGACTTTTGTGAAATATTTTTTTTTTTAAAAACACGTTTAGAAATAATAAAATACGATACAAAATAAATTATGATATCATCTTATTTGTCATATGAAATACCATACAATTGCCAACCGACCTTGAAGCTTCAATTCATGACGGGAGTTCGCTATCTAGTATTATATAGAAATCTGTTTCAAATAATAGTGTATCTATTTTTTTTTCTATTACCACATATTCTTATCGTTCCTAAAAGAACAGGTTGTATATAGGTACCGTATATAAATAATAATAAAAAAAAAATTGATAAGTCATCATTACAAAAAATGAAATTACAATTATATTTTTCATAATTTATTCTATAATTCTCAACAAGTTTTTTTACGGTTTTTGAAATTAAAATTTATTTTATAATATAACCCACTTATTATACATGTGATCAACGATACTACATACCTTGATAACTATATGTGGCATACAGGGTATAACAGAAAGATTTTAAAAATTAAAAATTAAAATAGATAATATACTAGTTAAACGTACGAAAAAATGATGAAAATTGTATGGATAATAAATTATTTATGATTTACTTATATCTACTATCTATCGAATTAATTTACTCCAAATATTTAAAAAAAATTGTAAAAATAAACGACTTGACTTAAATAAGTGTTTTCACCAAAACATTTTTCTAAAAATTAATTAGCAAATTGGATATTTTTTACTTTCCCAAAAAAATTTAATAAAATTTAAAAATTTATTTATTTACCTACGCATTATAAAATAAAAATAAAAAATTGTTTTCTATACTTGTAATACAGAGGTATATAAATTATAAATAAAAAAAGTGTTTTATCTACTCGTAAGAACAAAATGTATTTAATTTGTCAGGTCATTCTGTTACACCTTGTATATACTAATACCTAAACTATAATAATAAATGTATGGAATTGTTATGATAAGATTAAAAGCGTGTTATATATAAGGGAATTTGCTAAAAAATATTTGCATAATATTATTCAAGGCTCATGTGTATTAAGTTTGTGTCGTGCTTGTAATTGTTATAGTTTTGAAGCGTCTCAAAAAAACTTCGTAACTATAATACTATATTATATCATTTTGATTGATTCAATATAATATATGTAATAATAATAATAATATTTATTAAAATTTAGATTCATTATATTAATATGTTTATTTTTATTTTTTAAATTAATTTTGTTTTATAAAGAATCTAAAATTTCAACTGCATTATTATTTTAAATAATTAAATTATTAGCTTTTAAAATTAATGTTATGTGGGCCCCGTGCCCCCATGGTGTTTCGAAGGGTGGCAAGATGGGACAATTCCCCCACCCTAGGCTTTTAATTCTGTTTGTCCAAATATTTATTTTATATTTAAATTAACATAGTTATGTAATCATGTACATTTTATACATTTTAGACCTACATTTGCTATTATGGTATATTAAATTAAGGTGCTTAATTTAGAAAAAAAATCATCGTTTATTTTTTAAATTTTCTTTGCCCCCACTCACCCCATGGAAAAATGCCTGTTGGTGCTTATGAAGGACTTATTTTAAAAATTTGAGTAATACATTTAAAAAAATGTGCTTTTTACCATATTACATTTTACTGGTAAAAAGATAATTGTTATGATTAGTGACAATTAGGACAAAAGGTTGTACTTACTATCTTAAAAATTTGGATTCCACTTCATACTGATATAAATTATGTTTTTTTATTTTGCATATTTTTGCTAGCTATATAGAGCTTATAAATATTGTTGTATATTTTAACCATAAACACAAAACATTCTTGTTTTGTGGTGTATTAAACAAAAATAATTAGATGCCGTACTCGTACATACTTATTCGTAAGTTTTTGTTACGTAAATAATTTTTTCTTTTTTTGGGATTGAACAAGTTGATGTTAAATATAAAAGTAAAATGACGCAATTTTAAAAATATCTTCTCGTTACATTTGTTTTAAATTGGTGGATATTATTTATCTCTAATTCTAAAAACGAATCCAAAAGGACAATAATATGGTGCTATAGGAATAATTATTTTATTAGCTTATTTAAAATAAACTGTAATATATCAGGTGACAGTCGTTACGTATCAATGTAGTTATCCTTATATTTGTATCTAACATAAATATGGTTATATATTGTACATTTTCAAAGTATAAATATATGAAATTATGATGGCGTTATGACGCGAAGGTAAAAACCACAGATAAGAAAAACAATTGTGAAGTTAGTCTCATTCTGAACTTACACATGGTTTCATAATTATTATTACTTTTTCAAAAATCTATTAACTGTTTAAGTGGGCCACCATTTTTATGGATCTAAATTAGATCTTTATTAGATATTTATAAAAAATGGTTGAGAAGCGTTGAAACTAAATTTTACTTTATAGTCTTATTTTTAGACATTCCTTTATGGGGCTATGATGAATGTGTATGATGTATCTATGGATAAGTTCAGCAGTCATTCCTGTTCCTAAGGTAGGTAATGCTTTAAAACTTACAAAGTCGATAATTGCCTGACTATTTAAATATGTTCGCTAGCATTTGGTCGTTTCTAAGTTTTTCGTCACTAAACCATGGATTATTCTCATTTTTATAAACGAATGTACCTAGTTTCAAAAACAACTTTAGAGTATGGATGATATGAAAAATGTTCAACATCTTCTTTTCACTAATTACATATTAATGGCTATTATCTCTTCAACAAGGTACATTCCTACCTGTTTTAAAGTTACAACTTACAAGTACTCCTAAAATATTCTGTATGAAGATATCATTGCTAATACAGAACCAAATTAAAATATAATTTAATGAATAACTTACACTAAAGTTTCAAGTTATTGATCTGTATTTATTATGTATGATATACCAATGCCATTCACTATAATATATATATTATATAATTTTATAATATGTCCTACCATATGTCCATACATACAAAATATATAAGTATTAATTGATAGAAATTACTATTTCACAGCTATTCATTAGTTTTTAATTTATTTACTGTTATTTTAGATATTTATACATAGCAGCTGACAGTTGTGAAACATAGTTGATAATGATTGAAATAACTCATATTGAATCTTTAATCGAAAAACATGACACTCCTGTTACAGCGAATTCGAAAGGTGATAAGCGCAATATTTTTGTATTGTTGGTGTTGTATACCTTACAAGGAGTACCGTTAGGTTTATCCTTAGCAATACCTATTATTATACAAAACATGCATCGATCATCATTTAAAGAACAAGTAAGTCAAATAAGACGATTTATTTAAAAAAAAAATCTTAAACTTGAATGATAAAATAATAATAACATTAATGATATGAATAGGCTAAATTTAGTTTGGCAGTATGGCCATTCAGTTTGAAGCTTTTGTGGGCACCGTTAGTTGATTCTTTATTTATACGAAAATTGGGCCGTCGAAAGTCATGGTTGATTCCAGTCCAATATTTCTTAGGTATAAACAAATGTTTAACGTTACACATTTTACCCAAAATTGAAAAATACGAAACTATATAATACAATTGAAAAGGTGCCTTAATTTTTTTAATAATGTGTTTTGATTATTTTATAGGTATATTTTTCTTTATTACTGGTTTTCATATAAACGAATGGCTAGATGATGGTAGTAAAGTAAATATTAATGCTTTAACATCAGTATTTTTTATTTTAAATTTCCTTGCAGCCACTCAAGACATTATTGTAGACGGTTGGGCATTAACCATGTTAAAAAGGTTTGTGTTTATCTTTGTTGAAAAGTATAAAATTTGTTAAAACGCTTATTAATAAAATAAAATATGTACACCTATGACATTAGTAGGTAACTATTACAGGCACTATTACACGTGCTTATTAAATACTAATAATGTATTATGTTGTAGACGAAATATTAGTTATGCTTCAATGTGTAATGGTGCCGGACAAGCTTTCGGAATATTTTTGGGTTATATTTTGCCAATTTTACTGTTATCAGAATCATTTTGGAACAAATGGTGGCGTACCACATCCATACCAGGCGGTGTTATTACTTTACAAGGTACTACGTATAGATCTATATATATTATACACTTATATAAATATATAATATGTTTAATGTATATTAAATTATTTTATTATGTACCTATATAAAATATAAATATAATTGTCTTAATAATAATATTAATATTATGTTTAGGATATTTTTATTTTTGGGGAATTATTTATATAGTCATTACCACATTGGTAGCTATATTTAAGCATGAAAAAGATTATTTGTCAGAACTCGATGCTGTTGATCTTAGCATTGCCAAAACATATATGTTACTTTTCAGTATTATGAAATTACCTAGTATCAAGATGTTTGCTATAATTTTATTGACTATTAAAGTAAGCGTATTTTTCATTAAAGTATTAAACAATATACTTAATTATACTACAACATTTAAATTAATTTAGATGAGTTTTTGTTCAGTCGATGCCGCGTTTAAATTGAAACTTATAGACAGTGGAATTACCAAAGACGAAATTGCTGCTATAGATTTGTTATTTATACCTTTAAATATAAGCTTACCGTTTTTCATTACAACATTTACATCGAAAGAAAAACCGTTAAAAAATTATTTCAATACTATACCCTACCGGTAAAACTAAAACCATAATAATATTATGCACTTATTATTACATTTAAAATTATCTTTTGATTAATAATTTCTTTCTTATTCAGTATGTATAACACTTATTATTCTTTAGATTACTGTTTGGTGTAGTTTTAGCAACTATCGTTTACTTTACACCTTATTTTTTGGATCGGACAGGTTCATTACTTATCACGTACAAAGTATTTTTAGTGTTGATGTACAGTTTACAGCAGGTAAATATATTCACTTACCAATTGTTATTTGTTTTGTTTATATACATACATAGCATTGTCTCTTGATTTTTGTTTGATAGTTTTTACAGATTTCCGTTAGTTAATTAAATTGCTTAAAATGAATACACAAATAAATTATTAAACATTTATCTTATAACTATATGTACAATGTAGGTACCCTCATGGTTTCTAATATTTTGTTGAGAATTTCAATTTTCTGTCACTGATGTTGATTTACTGACATTTATGTTTTCGTTTCCTTATAGTTGTTTATACCCACCTAAATCGCTTATAAATGCATCTAGGTATATTCTATGTGTCTTGTTTGACTGTTTTCATAAACTCATAAATAAGTTTTAACGTTTATTTCCATTTCAGTTAACTGTGAGTATTATGACATTGACGGCAATGACATTTTACGCAAGTATAAGTGATCCAAAAATCGGAGGAACAAATATGACTCTGTTGACTACTATATCTAATTTAGGAAATGTGTGGAGCAAAACTGGAGCTCTGTGGCTTATCGAATTCTTGACTTTGAAACGATGTTCTAACGATCCTAGAAAATTATGTTCAACGTCAAATAATCAGAAGGTAAGACAGTAAAATAAATAGGTATAATAAATGCTTATATTTTTAATTATTTGCCCGTCTACAGGAAATATGCAGTTTGTCTGGTGGAACCTGTGAAGTTTATATCGACGGTTTTTACATAGAAACTATCATATGTACAATTTACGGAATAATATGGTTTTTTATTTTTAGAAAAATCATAAATAATCTTCAATCCAAGCATGTAAAAGAATGGCATGTGGAAATTAAAATAAAATAAATATAATAATATAATGTACCAACTAAAATAATATTTATATAATTATTTAATGAAACATCAATTGAAGCTTTTGAAAAATATTTTAAATATTGTTTTGTATTTTACATTTTCATTCTTATATAGATACGTACATGTATATTCAATATAATATATTTCAGAGTAATCAAAATTACTGTTCATAACAAACATTGAAATATAATATAACCTATTTTGAATACATATTTTTTACTTTAATATGATTGTTGATAAATATCTTTGTTTTTATTTTTCTTACTGTTAGATATTTCTATTTCCTGCGAATACAGTCTAGTACCTACTACATGTTTTCGTATACCAAATCCGGCAATGCGCATTTCAGAAATTGTTCTATTTATTTTATTTCTTTTTTAAATAATATAATTTATAATGTGTTATTTGTGTAACTATTTGCGGATTTAAAACCATAGGTAAAAAACATTAATATTTGAATTTAAGTATTATTTAACCATGAACTAGGTTATTCTTCCCAAAATCAAAATAATCTGAAAAAAATAACTAAAATAACAGCAACGTGTAAGTTACATTGATATGATTTCCTGTAAGAAATTTCAACCAATTATCATACAAATTAAAAGATAGAACATGAGAAAATAATACGTCTTCTTAATAATAGTATCTAATTAAGTGAAAAATTGAATTATTTATTCAAGTGTAATCTAGTTATTATTTTGGTTTCTACATATTTCTAAAATTATTTCTTTCGTTATTGTTTGACCAAGTATAATTAGGTACTCGTTAGAAAATTCACTTTTAAATAAGTCACATTATCACCTATATGGACGATATAATAGTATTAGTATATAATAGGCATTATAGAATATAATAGTGTAACACAAGACACAACTAAAAATTGGTTTCTGCAGAAATTATGCATTGTAAATTTGTATTTTTATGTAGAATATGCAACACTATTAATATTTATACAGATTATCTACAAAACAATTAAAAATAATAAATGTAATTTAAAATTTTCAAATCATTCTCCCGAAAACAATCTTCTTTTTCAAATAGGTACCTATATTTTAAATTACTATACAATTAAGTGTATTATATTATTTACTTTTCTAAGATAGGACAACTTATCAACATAGTACATAAGAAATTGAAAAATAGAAATTTTAAATAAAAGTTGTAATAATAATGCCAACATTAATTGTAAATCACTCGTTTACTATAAACCGAGCCAGCAACGTACCGAAGAGGATTTTATGGGGGGGAGGGCAAAGTTGGTAGTTTGACCTACTCTAAAAATTGATCCGGGGCAACTTGTTTTTATTATTTTGTTGGAGCCATTTCATCACTACGTTGCGAGTTGCGACAACCCGGCCCATTTCGAAATATTGAAACATTTTTGCACCAATATTTAACATTATAATTAGTAGGGCTAGGGACTTCCAGGAGTTTGCATTTTTTTAAATATTCATTAAAAACATAGCTAAGTAATATAGTAATTTGTTTTGTAGCAATGCGTGATTATACTTAAAATGTATATGGTTGCATATTTTGCATATTTGACCATTTTTCATTTATAAGTGCATATTTGACAATTTTTTTATAATATATAGGTGTAAGTTTATAATTTAATAACAAAAAACCTAATTTTAAATGTAATTATTAGCATGATGGTCTTATTTATAGAAAATAAATATTATAAAATTATTTTTTTTTCAATGCAGATTTTAATAGCATATATTTAGTGAATCTCTAAGGCATAAGTGCATGCATATTTAAGGTTTTTAAGGGCATGTTCTTAAGTTCCTAGCCCTAATAATTAGCATGCATTTACATGATTGAAATTAAAATTTCCATGATATGGTTAAATGCCTAAACCCAACATTTGAAGGGCTGGGCTGTCGCAACGTATGTCATTTGTAACACTACACTGTCGTACACGATAAAACGGTCCTTTTCAGGACCACCAACCACAGCTCAGCATGACAAAAAAACACCGTTAGAATAACTTCACGCCCTTATTACAGAGCCCCAAGTTATTCCACATCCTTAACAACAAAGGCTAGATGTAGGGGAGACCGAGACGCCTCAAACAACACCATCTCCACATTCATAGTCCCAAAACTGTGCGGGAAACACCACTTCCCGTTCCGAACGCAAACACAACAACCACGGCGGCAACACGCGTGTTTACTACGGTATACGGGACACAGTACATATACCGGACGCTTTCGGTATCAGTCTTCCATGAAAAAAGCAGTTATAATTT
>NC_042494.1:70209925-70213876 GCF_005508785.2 Acyrthosiphon pisum | reverse complement strand
ATTTCAAGTCTATCCGAAATTCCATTCATTTTCAATCAAAATCGATGTTCTACAAAAACTCCTTCTCCGTACATGCCCACATCCGACTTCTAGGTAAAACTCACATCTCTTCAACCACTAAACGAATAATCAAACCCTACCCTTTAACATGGGTAGAACAACAACTTAATTAAATCTTCTTCTAAACTTCCATCCACTTGTAGAAGCAAAAGCCTGGTATAGTTAACGGCTAAGCCATCCCTACAAAGCAAAGCAAAGCAAAAATCAGTTTCCATCAACCTTCAGCAATTCAACCACTTTAGAAAGAACGAAGACCTGAAGACCTGATAGTCAAGACGATGGCAGTAGTTGCCAATCGACCAACATCAACCATCGTAGCAGCCAGAAGACGGTACCGGCCGCCAACACATAGCCACGACGACGTCAATACACGACTCGGCACCAAGAGCCCCGCCGTGACATGCCGACCAGCTGCAGTCCCACGGTTGACGACCGCCACGCACAGTACCAGTGATCGTCGCGTTGACCGGCCTATTCAGACGACCGACTCCATCGGCGACGCCGGCTCCACCGGGTCAAGGATCAACACACTCCTTCTTGACCCCTTCAGGCCACTTAACCGGTTTGTGTCGAAACCCGGGTTTAGTATACCACAGTAGCCGATTTCTGCGAGTCACGCGCCGTGGTATACTGACCTCGTCCTTACGGCGGTTGTATACGCTTTGCTCCGAATATATTCCTATATTTTTGTATTAGGACCTGGTAGTTGCCGGTCGCGCCGAGCTCTGACCGTGACGGTCCGTCTTCACAGACCAGCCGTCACACCCGTGACCCTCGCTTCCCCACTTGTACAGTTGTACATAATAATTATATATCTATAAAATACAGAATTAGACATAATAACCAAAACCAACGAGTTATCATTCCGAAGGTCGGTCCGCTGTGACCGTACCGTTTCATATTTCATCATTATAGGTTGTTAAAATGATTTTATTAGGGATACAAGGTGTCCCGTGAGGTTATACTCATTAGCTGTAGAGGGGGACCCGCCACTGGGACAAAAATCGGTTTTTGAAAGTTTACCAATTAACTAAAAAATATATTAAAAACCATGAAAATAAATAAAATAAAATGTTGAAAGGTCAAATTTTCCACAAAAATAAACTCTATAAAATGGCTATCTTCAATTGTTTTCAAAAATAAAAAAAAAATTTTTTCAATTTTTTACCAAAAAATTTAATTTAATTTAAAAATGAAATATTTGTAGCCCTTGTCTCTTTGAGTCTAATAAAAAATAGATTTATGATATATTTCTTATCTCAGGAGATATCACAATATTGGTAGTTCCTTGCGGGACACGCTGCAGGGTTAGGGCTGACTAAATTTTGATACCAGTATCTGGTTATTACTGGTATCTACGGTATATTACCGGTTATACGGTATTTTCAGTAATGATCAAAAATACAGAGCCTCGGTAATTTTCACATTAAGTGTCTACTGTCTAGAGAGTCACGGTAATTTGACGTGTTAAAATTGAATTCAATAATTATTGTACCTATGTGAAAACGATTCTGAGAGAAAACGGTCTGTCAGTCTATATAATATTATTAAATAAATGTACGATATTATTGTGATTAAAGTAATTTATTGTATATAAGGCATATATTAAAATATATATAGGCATTAGTAGATTAAATGCATTTTTTCCAAAAAAATTGCATTTGAACAATATATCATTGTGTATAGTGTACTGGAGTAAATGCCTGTATACAGCGTGTATACAATATATTATAATAATGAAGTGTTACTCTACATTCTACAACTATGTGCGAGCGCTCGGCCAAGTACCAGCAATGCCAGTGTATCTTTACACGAACCAATTCGCCCAGTTTTTCTAACCCATATATCTCTGCTTCCTCTTAAGATAAATATTTGAAATTTAAAATACAGATTAATCTCGAATAGCTTAGGACGCTGTAAGAAAATGAGCCCTTAATATTGTGTAATTTCAAAATGAGAGGATTTCAAAATTTGCAATATTGTTACTCTTTCACTCACTGATCATCAAAATTATAAGACACTTCCCGTATAGGTGAAAACGTGAAATTTGGCGCAAAGGTAGGTTTTAAAGTGTAACTAAAGGGAAAAATTTAAAAATTGAATTTTTTTCAAAATTAATGCCGCTTCAGAGAGTGTATTTTTAAACGTATGAAGTAAGCTTGGCACGCATAAACGTTTACTTTCAAACACCGTTACAATATGCCAATAACTCATGAGTTATAAAGTTAAAGGAAATAATAGTAATTTTTTTATGATTTTTGAGTTATCACAGAGTAAAATCTGCTATCACAAAAATTATAATGGATATTATTTTCGAGGGCTAAACATAGTGGTTATTTTTGAGGGTTTTATATTTTATTGTTATTTGACTTTGAATTCGACATTAAAAAAAATATATATGCTTTTAATTGTGTTTAAATTGTAATAAAACAAAATGTAGACAAATCGATATGTCATACTCTCAAAAAAATGATTGTCTGTTATTTTTGTAATTGGTGATTTTGCTCTCAAATTACTCAAAAACAAAAAAAAAATGATTCTGTGTAAATGCGATTTGTCTAGGTTGTGCAATGCGCATGGGTAAGAGAGAAAAAATAAACAGTTCGCTGACATTCTCATAAGTTGTAACTTTAAACTTTTATATAATTATTTGTCTTGCACATGATGAGAACATAATGCAGTGACCTAGTCACCTAAAGATGGTGGCGGCCGGCGAACCTCTGAACCAACACAGACATTTACAGGCATAGGTGGAAACACATTAACATTTCAGGGGGGCTAACATTATTAACATAAATGTGAGTGAGGGGGCTTCGATCCCAAACATCTAATAAAGGGGGGCTTGACGGACTTTTGGACTTTGACTCCCCTTCCCGATCTCCGCCTATGTTTACATGGAAATTTCCATTTTCCCTGGTTGTCCTTGTGATTTTTGCGGCATTGCACTGAACTGTTATTTATTTATAGTTCAGTGAAACTTAATCTAAGACTGTGATTTCAGCACAGAAGAGATGAACCATGGCGATGACATGAATATGTATTCATATTATCTATGATTTCAATCTATCTATTTATATATTCTGTGGTTTACTCACTATTTTAGATACACCAATGAATTAAGATATATATTATATCAGGGAACGAAAAAAAGTGTCGGGGGAAAAAGAGTTCATAAAACAGATGAAATATACAAATTGGGATATTTTAAATAAAACTTGTATAAACACTCTGTATGAATGTATGATGTTATGTTAGTTTTGTTTAATGAGTAGGTACGTCAATAAAAAGATAAAATATACTTTTCACATATTATAGCTGGTACCTACTTGCTACTATCCAGTGGCGGATCTTCGATATTTTGATAGGGGGAGGGGCTGCACATATAAATTGTATAATTTTAATTTTAATTAATAATACATACATATTGCATACTATTATTTTAAAACAATAATGATTATAATAAATAATAATTAATAGTTGGTAGTATTATTATTATTAAATTAATTTTTCATTTATATGATACTCGTAGTTACATAAAAATTTGACAGGGGGGCACGTGCCCCTGTGGCCCTCCCCTGAATCCGCCATTGCTACTACATAATATTATAGCATTATACGACATAGTTTGGTGTGGAAAAACGTAAATTAATTGATGATAAAGTTTACTATTATGTACCGGCTTCAGCTGTATTATATCATAGAACAATTATATAAACAATAAAATTGGGTACTGTTAAAAACAAAATTACAAAAAAAATCATATTTTTACGATTTCGAATTTTGGAACGATTCTAGTTTAGCAACCAATCGATTTAAAAATTTTTTTTTTTCAAAGTGTGTGCTAGAGGGTGCTTTATAAGAATGTAAAAAAAAAAAGCCCGGTTTAAACTT
>NC_042494.1:70205238-70209535 GCF_005508785.2 Acyrthosiphon pisum | reverse complement strand
ACTCGTCGCTACGCTCCTCGGCGACGTCGCTCCGCTCCGCAAATCGAAAATATCCCTCGACTTGCTATGTAAAACCACCTCAAGTAGGTAACAGGGTCAATACAAATGTAAAAATGTGAAAATTAAACTAAAAAAGAAACGCGCGTGGTATGGGCAATGCCTATACGCGTGTTGCGGCACTCGCCGCTATACGCTCCTCGGCGCCATCGCTCCGCTCCGCAAATCGAAAATATCCCTCGATTTGCATAATTTCAAAAGTTAGTATGATAGATAAGTTTTGATTTCACCAATCTATTAAGCGTTAAAAACCACACATTTTGAAAAAAAAATTTAAAAATATTCTATTCTAAGTATTTATTTAAAAAAAAAAATGTGCGCAACGAAAAAATTCAGTTTTTGAAGTTTTTCATCAATAACTTCAAAACGAAGTTTGCCCGGGCTTTTTTTTTGCATTCTTAAAAAGCACCCTAAAACACACATTTTGAAAAAAAAAATTTTAAAAATCAATAGGTTGCTTATCGAGAATTGCTAGAATTATGCCCGAATTTTGTTTGAAAATTATAATCCGGGAGGTGACGTTGGCCATGCTGTTCGATATCACGCTGGTGTTATCAAATTATTAAGTGATTAAGAAACAATACTGGTACTACTGTAGAGTGTTGACTTTGACGTTGTCAGCTATACATAACGTTAGCAGTATTATAAAATATGAATTGCTTGTTTTATCTGTTTCAGTTTTGTATGTTCGATAACGTTTGAGTTTTTATAAAATTGCCGGTCGTTCATGCAATTTTGAAGTTAAACGATGGCCGCGGGACCGATAGCAGAAAGAAATCAAGGCAAGTTTAACGTCCTCGTACTTGCTGTTACAAAAACTTAAACAATTTGTAGAAATATTAGAATGCGGTGCCTACGAAAATGACTGTATCCTAAATACCTGTCATGTTTTTTTTACTATTATTTGATCTTTTCCGAAATATCTTATAATTTTATATTATAATATATAATATATTGTAAATATTTACTTACATAAATAGATATGTAATCCATCTAATAATCTTTATAAAGTCATCGTTTATGTTTACATGTAAACTAAGCACTAGACGTGTTTTATTGTATACCATAACTATTAATTATTATACATTATAGATGCAACAATTTATGTTGGTGGTCTTGATGAAAAAGTCTCGGATACGCTCATGTGGGAATTATTTGTTCAAGCAGGTCCTGTGGGTAAGTAAAGATGTATAAGTATCTGCTCAATAATTTTTGAAATTAATTAATAATTTATTTTAGTTAATGTTCATATGCCAAAAGATCGAGTGACACAGTCACATCAAGGTTATGGTTTCGTTGAATTTCTTGCCGAAGATGATGCCGATTATGCTATTAAAATAATGAATATGATAAAATTGTATGGTAAACCAATACGCGTTAATAAGGTAAAATAAATGTATAAATGTACACATATGTGTTTTAATTGTTTATATTTAGTATAGATATTAGATATTTATGTTATTTTTTAATACCATTATATTATTTTTTAATATCAGGCTTCTGCCCATCAAAAGAACCTTGATGTTGGTGCCAATGTATTCATTGGTAATTTGGATTCAGAAGTCGATGAGAAATTGCTGTACGATACTTTCTCTGCTTTTGGTGTAATTCTACAAACCCCAAAGGTAAGAATCATCAACATTATAGTTATTCAATTATTGATCTATAAAATATAAGTTAATTATTCGATCAATTTCATATAATTTGTTCATGTTTTTAGATTTTGAGCGATGAATGTATTGATTTTACAATGTTGTGTGTTTTTTTAATTTTTAATCTTTTAATATTTCATTATTATTTTGTGTGTCACCACCGTTTAGGCCAGTAAAACTGTAGTGATGGACACTACCGAATAGTTTCTACAATCGATTGTCATTTGATAGTTTAAAAAACAACCGAGTGATTTTTTGATATTATCGACCGAATTCAATGGCTTATAAAATATTCGAATAATTAAATAGTTTAAAACAACCGGATAGTTCGATAGTTTTAACTCGATAGTGCCCATCACTATAAAACTGCTTTCATTTTGTTCAACAATATCTTGTTCGATGGGAAAGTGAATCTAGTTGGCGTGTTCAGGAGGTAAAAATTTAAAATTCCCAAAGCGCTAAAAAAAGTCCATAAGAAAGTCAAATTAAATTTTTATGAGTGTTTGAAGTTAAAATTTTTACAACATTAGATAGTCACTCAAATTCTCATGTAGCGATCTTATTTTGTTGTAATTTAAAAACAAACAACTGTAGACACTTGAAATTTATACCGTATGTTAATTTTATCAATTCGTTTACTAGAAAACAATTTTTTTAAATATTTTAGCTGTTTACAAACAATTTAAAATTTTAATTTTTTTGGTTTTTTTTTATAAATAATAAATATAAATAAAATGTTATTTGTTGGGTAAAAAAGCTTGAAAATTTAATTCAAGTTTCTAGATAAATTGTTACTAAAGTAGTTGAAAATATTAAAAATACAATTTTTCGTATACAAATTTAAAATTTGAATTTTGCAAAATTTAATAATTATTTTGTAGTTTAAAATTTATAAAATGTTTCACTTTTATAGCTAAGAATAGAAAATTTTAAATAAGGTTCTTTGTAAATAGGTTATATTATATAAATTACTTTATTCACTATAATATCATTAAATATTCTTAGAAATATTGTAGGCTGACAGACCGTCTTCGCTCAGAATGGTTTTTCTTATAATATGATATTATATCGTTGAATTCAAATTTAACACCGTCCATTACAGTGACCCACTTGTAACCTACTGTACAGAAGAGCGATACTCGCTTTTCCACCTTTATGAGTTTTAACTAGTTAATAGTGCACGAATTGTATCAAAAAAATTACATATTCAAGAATTTGTTGATTTTTACTTTTATATATTAAGTAGGTCATAAACATATGTATTAATAATTAATATCACTTTTTTTATTTTACCTTGTGATAAATTACAAAATTTTAGCTTATTTAAAATTATATTTATCTTGTATTTTTATTAATTATTAACATGTACAGTGCACACTGTACAGAATTTTATTTATTTATTTATTGATAAGCTCATGACTTCATATTATGCTATACAAATTGCATATTATATTATTTCTCAAAATTTTAACATGGCTCTACTCATAAATCATAAAACTAACATAAATATCTTTTTGCTATGTATATTTAATATTTTTTTGTTTTTGTTTTGTTTACACAATTGTTATTGGGTGAACCCATTGGTTTCTATATACTTAAGGAACATACATAGTTGCCATATAATATTAATTAATTAATTATATTATATTAATAATTCTAACTTGTAGTATTTATTTGGTGGCTTTTTATTGTACAGACATTTTGAATACTAAAAAGGTGGGCAAGTGGATATCGCTCTACTCTACAGTAGGTTACAAGTGGGTCACTGTATAATGGTATTAAATTTGAATTCAATGATATAATATCATTGTATAAGAAAAACGATTCTGAGTGGAGATGGTATGTCAGTCTAGGTATAAGACATATTATATTCTTATCAATGGTATAAAAAAAAAAATTGACCTATAATAGGTACCTATAGTAAATTCCAAATTAATCATATCACAATATCCAACATAAAAACGAACCGTAATACTATCATACATAAATAATAGTATACTTTAGAAGTTTCAAGTACCCACGAATAATATTACACAATCACAACAAAATAACTAAAATAGTTATTCTAGGGTTTTTTAATATGTAATTTTATCCACATATGAACTTAAAATGGCTATAAAAATAAAATGTGTAAATGTATTTTTTAGATTTTTTGGTAACAAAATTAACTACGTACGTGAAATCTTGTTTTAAATTTTCAATCCTTAGATATAAAAGTTGAACATTTTATAAATTTTTAACTACAAAATTATTATTTAATATTAAATTTGATAAATTTTGTCAAAATTCGATCTTTAAATGTTCATAAAAAAAGTTGTGCCTATGTATATTGAATATTTTTCAACTACTATTGTAAAAATATGTCAGGAGCCTTGTATTAAATTTTTACACTTTTTGGCCCAACAGATAAAACTTTATTGATATTTATAGAAAAAAAAACTAAAAAAATTGAAATATGAAATTGTCCGTAAACGGCTCAAAACAAACTAAAATATTTTGAAAATTGTATCAAGTATAAGAATTGATATTATAAACATTAAGAGGACGCTACACCCGCATGTGTTGTCTCCGTCTTACAAACGTACAAC
>NC_042494.1:70194357-70205188 GCF_005508785.2 Acyrthosiphon pisum | reverse complement strand
AAATCAAAAATGACTTCTTTAAACATTAAAGTACCATCTTCAAACTAATTTATAAATTTTTAACTACAAAATAATTATTGAATCTTAAATTTGATAAATTTTGTCAAAATTCGATCTTTAAATGCTTATAAAAAAAAATTGTGCCTATATATTTTTAATATTTTTCAACTGCTATTATAACAATATATCAGGAGCCTTGCATTAAATTTTCTCGCTTTTTTACTCAAAAAACAAAATTTTATTGATATTTATAGAAAAAAAAACTAAACAAATTGAAAACTGAGAATGTCCGGAAACAGCTCAAAAAAAGTCAAAATATTTTCAAAATGTCATGGTGTATAAAAAATGAAAATATTAACATTCAGTGAAATTTTCAAATATCTACAGTCATTTGTTTTTTAATTACAATTAAATAAGAAAATCGTCACATGAGAAATCGAGCGAATATCAAATGTTGTAAAAATATGAATTTCAAACGCTCATAAAAATGTAATTTGACTTTTTTGTAGACATTTTTTTTTTTTGATGAAGATAGACAATAGTATGAGGAATCTTTTATTACATTTTTAAATCTTAGATTTAAAAAGAAAATTGTTTACGAATTCTTAACTAATTTTCGTGATTCTTACATATTTTATCAATTTTTAAACTTTAAATGCTAGGTAATAAAAAAAAAGGTGGATAAGTGGATGTCACTCTGCTGTACAGTAGTTACATGTGGGTCACTGTATAATGGATAGTATTAAATTTGAATTCAATGATGTAATATCACTGTATAAGAAAAACGATTCTGAGCGGAGATGGTTTGTCAGTCTAGGTATTAGACATACCTATTATAGGTATACTTATCTATAGTATTAAAAATAAATTGACCTATAAAATGTATTAATGATAAATTCCAAATTAATCATATCACAATATCCATCAGGTAACGCGTTACATATCAACAACAAACCGTGGTACTATCATAGATATATAATAGTATACTTTAGAAGTTTCAAGTACCTACCCACAAATAATATTATACAATCATTACAATCACAACAAAATAACTAAAATAGTTATTCCAGGTTTTTAATATGTAATTTCATCCAAATTTGAACTTAAAATCACTATAAAAATAAACTGTGCTTATGTATTTCTTAGAATTTTTGGCAACAGAATTAAATATTTACGTGGAATATTGTTTTAAATTTTCAAACCTTAGATATAAAAGTTGAACATTTTATAAATTTTTAACTAAAAAATAATTATTCAATTTTAAATTTGATAAATTTTGTCAACATTTTAACTTCAAATGCTTATAAAAAAAATTTGTGCCTATGTATATTTAATATTTTTCAACTGCTATTGTAACAATGTATCAGGAGCCTTGTATTAATTTTTTACACTTTTTGGCCCAACAGATAAAACTTTATTGATATTTATAGAAAAAATAACTAAAAAAATTGAAAACTTACAATGTCCGTAATAATAGCTCAAAAAGAGTCAAATTATTTTCAAAATTTTATCTTATATATCAAATGCTAATATAAACATTCAGTGAAATTTTCATGTATCTACAGTTTTTCGTTTTTGAATTACAACAAAATAAGAAAATCACTACATGAGAAATTGAGTGAATATCCAATGTTGTAAAAATTTGAATTTCAAACGCTCATAAAAATTTAATTTGACTTTCTTATAAACATTTTTTTTTTTATTTCGACTACTTATTACTGTCTACGGACTCAAAAAAAAATAAAATAAAAAACACACATAATTTTAAAATCAATACATTCATCATTCCACTCAGAATCTAAAATACTACATTTTATAATGTATTAATGAATAGTACCTAATAAAAATATTTTTATTGTAAAATAATTTTTTTAATGCACTTAACAAAATTAAATTTAAACAGTTTGGATAGTATTGTTATCTTCTCTATGAAAAAGACGGTATTATTAAATTAATGGGGATATTGATGAATATGAATTATAAAAAATAACATTATATTATAAATTAATACTTACTTAATATTTAATTTGTTTTTAATTCAGATAATGAGAGATCCTGATACAGGCAACTCGAAAGGATTTGCATTCATAAATTATGCTAGTTTTGAAGCATCTGACGCTGCAATAGAAGCTATGAATGGTCAACATTTATGCAACAGAGCTGTATCTATTTCATATGCTTTTAAAAAAGATGTTAAAGGGGAACGGCATGGATCAGCCGCTGAGAGACTATTGGCCGCTCAAAATCCACTTAGCCAAGCTGATCGTCCCCATCAACTGTTTGCTGATGCACCACCAACTCAAATGCCAATGATGCATCAAATGCCAGTACCTCCTCCACCTATTATGCAACCTCCTATGCAAGTACCCATGTCCATGATGGCTCAACATCAAATGGCACCTCCACCTCGAATCATGCCTTGGCAAAATCAACAGACACCCCCTCAACCTCCTTCATACCAACCACCACCGCCACCACCGCCGAGTTTCAACAATTTTGCACCACCAGGATTCCATGGTGGGTTTGTGCCACCACCTCCTCCACCTCCAACACAACAAGGACAAATGCCACCACCACTACCACCTTCACATCCTGGTTTACCGTCACATATGCAAGGCCACATGATGCCACCGCCACCACCTCCTATGTCTATGGGTGGTGGACCACCAATGCCACCACCTCCACCAATGCAACCAAATAATATGATGCCAATGAACTGGAAACCAAGTATTCCACCACCACCACCTCCTGCACCAGCTTAAAATATCTAAGTACAACCATTTATGTTTAATTATAATTATTGTATGAATATTGTAACTAGCATTCTTGAATGTGTATACAACAAAAGAATATATTAATGCAAATAATTTTTATACTTGAAAAAATTAAAGCTATATTTTGTTTTATTCATATTATATAGATCTTATTATAATATAACAAATATTTGAGCCTAAGCTAAAAAAAAAACTTAACAAGAACACTTAATTGGGAAATGTTGATACATTTAATTTGAAGCACGTTTTTTGTTTGCTGGTGATGTCAAAAGAAGCGACGCTGGCGTTTCCAATAAACCTTGTAGAGTTTCTAAGAAATTTGATGCAGCAGATTCACTTATAGCACGTGAGTCGTAAGATAATGTGGCCGTCATAATTGTCTGTGGTTTACCATTTAATGCTGCAATATAATTTAATAATTAACATAACATTATTTATGAATCATTAAATAATTAATTACCAATGACAGGTCGTCCACTTCCAATAGCCAATATACCACATTGTGGAGGATTTATAATAGCACTAAATTCAGTTATATCAAACATTCCAAGATTGGATATTCTATTGAAAAAATAGTAAATAAAATAATTATTAATATAGTGTAATAACTATTAAGGGGACGTTATAGTAAAATTTGTTGTCTCTGTCTTACAAGTGCACAACATAGCAATTTATACGCTCAGCAGAACACATTTATCTCCGATAATTTAAACATTTTAAAGGTAAGATTATAATAAAATACTCATAAACCGTTTTAAAATAAAAATATAATAAAAATCCTATGTCATTGTCTATATCAGGGTGGTCCAACCTTTTGTAGTTGGCGGGCCAATTTACACTTTCATAAAACACCGGGGGCCGCCAGATGAAAAAAAATATATTATTACCTATTTATATTTTATTTTATATAATACACAAATAATTAATTATTATTAAAAAATTACAATACATTACAGAAAAAAAAAACTATTAATGTGATGATTGGCATTGTTTTTCAGTAGCCAATTTATCAATTTCAATTGAACACCCTGTGGTGGCTAATCTGATGCACGATTCTAAAGACAAATCGTGAATACGGTTTCTTGATTTTGACTTTATTAAATTCATTGTAGAAAATGCCGATTCACAAATATATGTACTGCCAAATAATGACAAAATTTCAAGAGAAAAATTCCGTAATGTTGGGAATTTTTTTTGTGAACACAGTTTCCAAAACTCTTCAGGAGGCAGATTTACTTTTGATTGAAGAAAACAGTCTGTGGTAAATCACATAACTCCATTTGAAAATCGGGAGGTTGTACTGAGATATCAACTGTCATTGGGTTGTTAAATAATTCAAATTTCGGTTTCAATATATAAAAATCTTTAAATCGTGAATTAAATTCTGTTATTAGTTCTGTAATTATATCTTTAAATTCAATAAAGCATACCGATTGATTTTCAATTTTTTTAATTTCTTGACATGATGGAAAATATGTAGTATCATTATTTTCTAATGCATTTTTAAATATTTCTAATTTTTTCCGAAAACCTTCAATATTACTAAAAAGCTGACATATATTTTGTCCCCTACCTTGCAGTTTTAAATTTAAAATATTTAAATGAGATGTCAAATCAGTGAGAAAAGCAAGAGACTTCATGAATGAAATACTTTGTAAGTCTTCGTAAAACTGTTGTCCAATATTTTTAGATTTAAGAAATTCAAAAACTTCACTTCTCAATGGGAAAAAAGATTTCAAACAATTCCCTGCACTCAGCCCTCTTACTTCACAGTGTAACGGGATATCACCATACTCACTCTCCATTTCTTCTAAAAATTTAATAAATGCTCCGTGTCTTTGAGCTTTGTTACCACCACGAATAAAATTAATGCTTATCACTTTTTTCATAGTTTCATTAATTTTAACAAACTTGCCACAAAGTGCTTCTTGGTGAATAATACAATGAATAAATAAACATTTTAGCCCTATTTGCCTTAAATTTCCTACTAAACCAGTATGTATCCCAACCATAGCTTGAGCACCATCAGTGATAATACCAGTGCAATTGTCAAATGAACCAAAATCTGAAATAATTTTTTTCAATGCTTCAAATATATCTACACCCCTAGTTCCAGTAATTAATGGTTTTATTTGATGTAGTTCTTCATGTATATTAAAATCTTTATCAATTGTTCGAATAAAAATGATTAATTGACTGTTATCGGAAATATCATTACTTTCATCTAATGCTAAAGAATAGTACTTACAATTCTGTATTATATTACGAAGTATTCCAGATACATGATCACTCATTTCATTAACTTTTCTGCTAACAGTTTGATGAGAAAGTGATACTGTTTCAAATTTATTTGCCATTTCTTTGTTTCCAAAAGCATTTGCCATTTTTATTGCACAGCGTTTAATTAATTTGCCGTCTCTAAACCCTTTTTTTTGTTTGACCAATTCTAAACACACTTCATAAGAAGCTATTAAATTGTCACGATCGTTAATTTGTTTTTTTAAAAATACATTTTTTTGTTTTGTTAATTTCGAAGAAAGGTCTTAATAATGCAAGCCGAGTATCTTCAGTATATTTATCATATGATTTGTGCATGCTCGTGTAATGTCTACTTATATTATATTCTTTTAGAACGCTAATAACTTGTAAACAAATTAGGCACATAGGTTTATTGTTATGCTCAATACATAAATACATTAGTTCCCATTTTGAATTAAACACTCTTTTTTCATCGTCAAATTTACGTTTTTTTCTTTCAGACATGGTAAAATTAAAACGTATGTACGGTAATAACACGGGCACTCCTGCCGTATAACAATTCGTAAATAATTTGTATAAATTCGTAATAAGATCGTATAAATTGTATACATTCTTATTACGATTTTTTATAATATTATTGTGATTTAAAATCTAAATTTTAAATTATCGGAGGGGCCAAAAAAAAAAGCTTTGCGGGCCGCGGGTTGGACCACCCTGGTCTATATAATAATTTTACCGTTAAATTTTTTAAGTGGTCAATTTGTTCTAATTTTTAAACTAACGGAGATAAACGTGTTGCTGAGCATAACATTTGGTATGTTACGCATTTGTAAGACGGAAACAAAAAATGTTACTGTAATGTCCCCTTAAGTATTTTTTTTATCATTAACATACGTAAAGCTGCCTCCTTGGAATTCATGAAGTTGCAATTTACCAATACGTGCACGTCCCGCCAATTCTTTAATTTCAGCTGAAATTTCATCTAATGCTTTGTTATCAGCATTAGTCACAATAGGAGTGATCAGACCTGCTTCAGTAGCAACTGCTATAGAAATATCTGATGTTTCTTGTAAAACTACCTGGAAATAATCGTAAAATAACAATTGTAAATGAAACATATTTTTTGCTGAATTATAATTTTAATAAATTACTTGATCTTTAATAAAGTGACAATTGACTAGAGGACACTGTTTAAGAGCAACAGCAACTGCTTTAATGATAAAATCATTTACAGAAACACTAATTCCAGCTGATTTTAATTGCTTGCGGAGTACTAATAATGAATCAATATTGCTCTCGGCTGTAGCATAAGCATGAGGAATCATTGTCTAAAAATATCAAACATTGAATTACACAATTCAATACACATTGTTAAACCATATTTGTTTACTTTAGATTCAGTTAATCGTTTAGCAATTGTTAATCTCATGCCAGTTAATGGAATGTCAACATAACCAGGTCCTTTGGTAGGTCTTGATACAGTTGTCGGTGTGACAGTTTTAGGTGAGGATGTTTCTCCCGGTAAAGGTACTAATAACAAATTTAATATTTGATAGACATAGTATATTTTAGGTTAATTAAACAAACTAACCTGTTCTAGGAGGCTTGATAGACAAATGGTTTTCAGTGACATGCTTTAAAACATCGCCTTTTAAGATTTTTCCTTGTTTTCCAGTTCCTACAATTTTAGAAGCATCAATAGCATATAATTCTAGAAGTGACCTCACAGCTGGACTATAACCATCGCTACAATACAATTTAAAGTTGATACCAAGTTCATATTGAATTAGTAATAGTATTCAATATTTACTATGAATGTCTAGTGGTAGGTTCCGATGATGTATAAATTTCAACCTTAGGTTTCTGAACGTCTTCTTTTGCAACTGATGACTTAGTTTTTTTCTTTCCAGGCACTTGGACATCATTCCAATCCTCCCCTTCAGCAACCATTAGTGCAATCAGATCACCAACTTTCACGTCTTTACTGTCGTCACCCAACTGAAAAATGATTCACAACTAACAACTGATTTTCAATAAATTATCTTTATATTGAAGTATACCAAAATTTTTGCTAATGTTCCTTCTTCTTCAGTTTCAAATGACATAACTGCTTTGTCTGTTTGAATGTCACAAAGGACATCTCCAGCTGAAACTTTATCTCCTGGTTTCTTATGCCATTTAATGATTGTGCCTTCGGACATAGTTGGTGATAGTGATGGCATGTTCAATTCAATTCCCGGAGCTAAAATAAAAAACAAAAATTAAAGTATTTAGATTTATTTTAAGTGTATATATAACAAGTACTATTTCCTCCAGTGGTTTGTTCTGATTCTTGGGGTTCATCTTCCTGAGAATTTGTAGCAATGGATGCAACATCTTTGGCATCGGGTGTTTCAACACTTTTCCAATCTTCTCCTTCGGCTACCATGAGTGCAATTAAAGAACCCACTTTAATTTCTTTAGCATCATCTGGAACCTAAAATAAAATAACTATACTTATAAATGCTACATTACTTTTTTGATAATATTTCAATAATAACTTGCCAATATTTTAGCTAATACTCCTTCTTCTTCCGTTTCAAAAGACATAACAGCCTTATCAGTTTGAATTTCACATAGTACATCACCTGCAGATATTTTGTCTCCTTCTTTCTTTAACCATTTGACTATGTTTCCTTCAGTCATTGTTGGGGACAAAGACGGCATGTTAATTTCTTGGCCTTTTACTAAGTAAATAATACAATGATCGGTAAGTTGTACAAACATTTTAGATAACCTATAGAAGATTCATAGATTGACCAATAGGTTGACTAAAAGGTTAACTAAAAGTTTTATTACCATTCAAAAGCGATGATGTGTGGATACATAATATCTTTTCTAGATTGAATGAAGCACATAATGTTTTTCTAAGATAATTTTTATGTAATCCGCCTTTAAGGGCGGAACGGAACAACGAAGTTGCCATTCCGGAAAAAATTCAACGTCAGTGTTTCAACAGAAATTTATTGACGGAATGATCCAACTATACGTAGCGTACCTATAAAAGAAATTAAAAGTTGTGTTAAGTGCTAACCAAATATTGATTTCGTAAAAGATTTGACATTGAAGAAGATAGATAATAAAGAATCAAGGTGTATTGATAAGGTGTCATCACTTGTTTGATAACTTGATAAAATTTCACCACAGACAGCAGGCTGCATACAAGGTTTTTAGATTATAGAGCAGGGGTGGCCAACATGACTATGTACGCGAGCCACATGTGTATTAATAAAATTATATCAAGAGCCAAATTATCTAATCTGTACTTTTATACCACAAAAGTAATAAAGATAGCAAACAGCCGATAAACATATAAAATTACGAAATATGAAATTATATCGTTTTTAATATAGTCTGTAGTCTGTGTTGAATAGTCCCATGATATAAAAACAAGGTATGATCGTAACTTTTTGACGGTCAGATCCTTCGGTAAGCACGTGACGTAGCATAGTGTATAGTAATAATAATTTAATGACAATATGATAACACGGGTAAGCAAGTGACGTATTGCGCGAGCTTGGACCAAATCTGGACTTGTGTTTATATCATGAATAGTCCTATTGTAAACACCTCAATTTATTTTATATATTAAAAACTGTGCGGTAAAATTGATATCAATTTTTGGAACGACGTATTGTCATGTGAATCACTTTATTCAACAATGAAAATAATTAAGTCAAAATATCGTTCAAATTTGACAGATGATCATCTTACAGAATTACTAAGAACTGCTCTTACATCAATTCAACCAGATCTTAAGAAGCTTACTAAAAAAGTAGACACGAAAAAAATACCACGCAAACAAAATTAGCTTAATGTTTAATTTTTTAATTTATTATTCATATTAATTAATTTTTTTTTTGTTTGATTTAATCTATATTCTATGTTTTAAGCCTTAAATAAATACAATAAATGTATACAAAAAAAATTAAAATATTTTGGTTTTTGTAAATAAGACCGCGAGCCGCATACGACTGTGACGAGAGCCGCATGCGGCTCGCGAGCCGTGATTTGGCCACCCCTGTTATAGAGGTTGCCTCATAAATCATGTAAACAAAACCAAAACCCCGCACGCCGCAGCTGATCTAGTGACGTCATTGTAGTATACGATTGTCGATTACCGGCGGATAGCCGTGTCGCTGTCGCATTGGAATTGTAACAGAAAAGGTGAAAAATTATTATTTTTGATTAACTGACCTAGGTACTTGAATCAAATTCAAAAATAATTATTAAATTGTTAAATATCTAAACTGTTACAGCTTTAATAAATAAAAAATAAATATGAACAAAGGCTAAAAAATATGTGTTTAGAAACAACAAAAGAATCAGTAGGTAATCAAATGTTTTTCACAAAATGTATTATTTTTATGTCAGAATTTATAGCCATTTTTATTAATTATATTTTTTTTTAATTTTTATTGTTCCAAGTAGTTCAGTTGACCAAACATATACATTTATAATCTATTATATTTATGAAAATAAAAAAAAAATGTTTGTATATTTTATATTTTATTCAAAAACAATAATTTCATATTAAATAATATAAATAATATTGTATTATTAAATTCAATATTATTGGTCAATACCTATAATAAACTTTTTAAAAAAAATGGGGAAAAATGTTTTTGATTATAATGGTAATTAAAATAAAATACACAATTCAATACCAATATTAACACATAGATATAATTTTATAATAACAACAGCTTAACATGATTACAATGAAATAGATTATGTCATTAGCCTTCTTAATTTTTGTAGTTTTTATAAGCGGAATTTAGACTTTGGTGTGTGTTGTTTATTGTAGTATTTCATACGAATAAGTATTCGTTGTTTGATATACGATTGGATGACAATATTATATTTTTTTTCCATATCCATTCTAGATATTATTTTTTTAGTTAAATTGTTGACAACACCCAGGCCTTTCGGGATTTGTTGTGAACTGTGCTGGCTATACTACCTAGTAACTACTAACCTACTGTCTACTGTATATACTGTACTATCTACATTTTTTACTTTCATAAGACTGCATATAGCCATATAGGTACTCAGAAAGTCAAAAACGATACGTAACAACATATAATGCTGATTCTATCATGATATTATACCAAATAAATCATTTTATATTAATGCACTGTTTTTATTGTACATTTATAAATAATAATTTTAAAATTTTATTTGTAAATATAAGTAATAATACTTATTAAATCTAAATATAATCTAAAAACCTTGCATTGCCGTAAGAATGTTTAAGTCGGGCCGCCATATGCCAACAGGGCAATATTTACATAATAACTCAATAGATAAGACACTGATATCTGATAATAAATCAATATATATCAATAATATCAATTATGCGATTTTGTAAACATTGCCCTGTTGGCATATGGCGGTTGACTTCAACATTCTTTTGTTTTAACTTTTAAATGTCTATGAATACTACACGCGTCTTGCCACAATCTCGGAAATTACCTTGTCGCGAGAGGTCTGTGTGAATACTACACTACTACCATTACTATAAAATATAGAAATCTGTGCCTATGAAAGACGTTAAGAATCTTATACAATAACATTTTTAAAATATTTTGATTCGTTTTGGACTGTTTAGGAACAGTTTCTGTTTCCAATTTTATTCATCATTTTTTCTACGAATGTCAATAAAACTTTATTTGTAGAGTAAAAAAGCTTGAAAATGTAACACACGCTCCTACTATATTATTACAATGACATTTGAAAAATATTAAAAATCCTTAGTC
>NC_042494.1:70159514-70193455 GCF_005508785.2 Acyrthosiphon pisum | reverse complement strand
AAAATTTTAGAAGAAGATTCCACGTTAGTAATTAATTCTGTTAAGAAAAAAATCTAAAAAATACATTTACACAGTTTACTTTTATAGTCATTTAAAGTTCAAATTTGGACGAAATTACATATTGTATAACGCGTTATAAGTACCTTATGGATATTGTTATATTGTGTTGGCAACACTGGTCAACTAACAAAATAGAACTCGTCCTGACTTTCAGGTTAGGTTAGTTATCACTTATTAGTGAATGCACATTGGGTTTTCTTGTCTTTTCACTTCGCCTTCTAGACCTAGAAAGGATTTCCTCGTCGGACGTGAAAATAGCCACTGTGAGAAACAGAATTCAAAATGCAAAACGACGCCGGAGAATTTGTTGACTTATACTGCCCTAGGAAATGGTGAGCGCTTGTCGGATGACGTAAAATTTGTTTGTAATCGTGACATCAGAAACGTCAAGACGTTCGAGAGCCACATGTAATTTTTCAGTGTTCGTGTTTTACTCACAAAAATGTTTGTAACTTTGTTAATAGCTCTGCCAGCAACCGTATCATCCCTGCTAAAGATCATGCTTCTATTCAGATCAATTTAGCCGAAATTGACTCGGCCACTGGTCGCATAACCGGAAATCACAAAATCTTGACCATTAGTGGAGCTATTCGTCGTATGGTTAGTATGAATAACATATTTAATATAATATGCTTTTACGTAAATACCTATTTTGAATTTATATAAAAATTGTATCTACCTATTTATTGGCACATATGTGGTAAAATTTGTTTTTGGTGCTATGGGAAATTTAAACATTTGACAGCAATTTTAATACTTAATCAGTTGATTTGAAAATATAAACTATACATACCGTGCCTTCGATAATTCAGCGCTGCTGCAACGCTTCGTCAGCAACTATAAATTGTCTTTTTTTAATTCAGCGCAAAACTACGCTGCTTGTGATAGGAAGATGACGTTTTTTAATTCATCATAATGATCACAACCTAGCGAACCAAACAGCGGTTCCAACAGGTTAGAAACATGCTGGTCAATCACAATCATATTCATCATACTTTCTTATCACATCTATCACGCTTACAGCAGTGCTGAATTAACGAAGGCACGGTTACTTATATAGACAAATGTTACTTTCCATGACTACTTATTAATAAACAAAAAATTATTAAAATTTTTCGCTTTTAGCTTTCAATCCAACTTATGTATTTTTTAACTTCATTTGTATTAAACATTTTTCGTGTATGACTCATATTATTTGCTTATGTCCATTCTATATGTTCTTTAAATTATTCAATTGATTATAATTCGGGGTCAGAAAGTTGTCATTTTTGTCAGTGTTGTGGAATATATTTTATTAAATATGTTTAGGAGCCACCGTATTACAGTATTTCTAAAAATATCATTTCTTATGTTGTTGATGTAATGAAATAAAAGATAATTTTTCATCCTTGCCGTCCAATGTACATAACAAATATACAGTAGACATGTTAAATTGCATTAGTAAAATTCGCAAACTCCCCTGTTTGGGACTCTCTTTACCAAGGCTTTGCACCTGTGTAGCCAAAACCCTTAAAAATTATCGAAACCGTAAACCCATATAACCCGATTGATTTTGATGACGTATAACCCGAAACAGAAATTAAATTCGGGTTTTAACCCATAACCCGTATAAAAAAAATAATACATTTTCAAGTGACATGAATTTGTATGTATATTTCATGGAGAATTCAGTTTTTCATAATTGGGAAAGCTGGTTACATGTGACAAGTGTGATACAACTGATAAATTGTTTTGAATTGTGTTATTTTTAAATTTTTAATATAATATTATTATTTCCGTAGTGAAAATTGTCTTGTGTATGTTTTTTTCTTTATTACTATTTAATACTTTGTTGTTAAAACATTTAATATTTAATATTATACAATTTTAAATTATATTATATTACGTGTGTCACTACTGTATTAGACATTAGTACTGAAAAGTTGATTGTACAACTTTATACTTTGCTTAATCAAATTTAACACTTTACGCACAACAAAATTGATTTATTACTCAATTTTAAATAACCCATAACCCGAATAAATAAACTGGCTAAACAAAACCCATATTCTTTAAAATGAAGAAAACCTGAAACCACAACCTCTATTTTATTTGAAGCACCCGAAACCATAACCCGTATAAATTGTTTGGATGCAAAGCCTTGCTCTTTACTGTTAAATCTGTAAAACAGACTTCAATCAGGTCTGAAGATTCTAAAGAATAATTATTTGCCGTATATTTAAAGGGGCATACCTAATTCAGCAATAAACAAAGTTTTTATCTCATACTAATTCATAGATTTACTTTTTTTTAGGGAGAGTCAGATGACTGCATAACGAGGTTAGCAAAAGAACACGGGATTGTAGCTAAGTAAGTAAATACTGTTGAGCCTATTTGAATAAAAACTAATTATGAATTGTCTGGTTTTTTTTTTTTTCAGGAATTTCTAGGGTAACTTAAGTTATAAATTTATTCTATTTGAAAATGTGAATAATAAAAAAAAAAATACATAACTATTTAGTGTTTTTATTTAATGTAATACTGAAAAGTGTGCAATGAATTAATAATGACTCTTTTATTTATTTTATTTAAGCGTGTAATAATTTATAAATTAATTCACTCTGTTCATTTAGGTTACATCAAAGAATAAGATTGAAACTTTGAAACTTGATTTACGAAGATTATTAATATGTTGTATTAAATAATGCCATAGGAGTTAATCTTAGGTATTATACACCACTGTATACTCTGTTCAAGTTAAAAAATGTGGTCGATAGCCGATTTATGCGCAGAAATGCGGTACTACCCGGCAGGTATACAGATAATTCACTTGGTGGGAGTCACAAACATATGTTGCTGCCGACTATGTTTCACAACTATTATACATGTATTAAAAGTCAAAAACAGATAAAATGTATAATAATGAATCATAAATACTGAATTGATATTTATTACAGGGTTTTCATTTTTATGTGCAGGTTTTACACACTTATTGTTCGATATTATAATATTTTTTTTCTTCAAATTCTATAATAATTTTAAATTCTGAGCGGAGCGATAAATGTATTGATTTTACAATGATGTGTTGTGTTATCACCGTTTGGGGCAGTCAAACTGCCACCATTTTTTTCAACAGTATCTTGTTCGATAAGAAAGTGAATCTGGTTGGACTCAGGCTTTCTTGTGACTCACTTTTTTCACTTTTTCTCACTATTTTACAATCAACTCAACTTTTTTTACTATATCCTAAATGTCCTCACTTTTCTCACTATTTTTCTGTATAACGTTACGTAGTAGAAAAATTATAACCCCCTACGTCATATCTTGTGAGAGGTGCTATAGTCATAGTGAATAATGAATACCAATAAAAATCTCATTATAATATAATGACATAATGTAGATAATATAAACTTGGTAATAAAATCTATTATTATTATATAGGTTATAACCAGGGCTCGTAACTTCATGTACTAAAAATTGTCAAAATATACGTTTATATGCCCTAACATTTTTAAATTATGCACTCAAAATATGCATTACGTAAAAAAATCATGAGCAAATTTTTAAATAATAAGTATAAATCAATACATTTTAAAGTATTTTATTCTTTTTAATTTTTATATCAGTCAAAATTGATAAAATAAAAAATAAATGTAATACTTTTGAAGTTCAAATAGCTTTGTTATCTTTAAACATCTTAATTAGGCAGTAAATTTTGTCTACACCCATAATATGAATAATGTGTACCGTACCTCACACGAAAACTCTAAAACGGGAGATTGAACAGACAAACTCATACGAGTAAACTTATCGGTGACTGGCGAGTGCAAGAAAACTATATTGTACCAATGTACAAAATTATAAAAGCAGGTTGGTGAGAGCTGTATGCGTACACGCGTACATGTTGCATTCGACGACAAACTTTGTACGGTGGAGGATGTGGAGGATGGTAGTGGTAGCGATTACATTGTTTCCGCGGTACTACGTAAAACGCATAAAATCTAAGTAAGTCCTACTAGGTACTCACACATGAGATAGTATGGTTGCCCATCGAATCTAGAAAAGTGTCTACCACGATTATGAAGAACAGGTTAAGCATCGCGCTCTGTATCAGTGGTCAGAACTAGTTACGCTTCACATAGTTCAGAAAACAGCGCCGAGCGCTGCTAGTCGGACGTATTAGATTTGTATTATACTGCGATAATCCCAATAGAAAATAACGTTTTTACAGTCTTAAGAGGACGTGATACCCGCATGTGTTGTCTCCGTCTTACAAGTGTATAACATAGCAAATTGTACGAAAAGAAGAACACGTGTAGCTCCGTTAGCTTAAAAAATAGAGTAAATTGACCTCTTATAAAATCTAAAGGTAAGATTATTATCTAGACAACTTCATGAGCTTTTTATTATATTTTAATTTTTAAGCGAGTCATGAGTACTTTAAAATGTACAAACAATTTAAAAGCATTATGTATGATAATTTAGTGAATTAACTCTTACATTTTTCATATATTTTTTTGTAATAGGAAATTTAAAAATGAGAATTTAGTTAATTTAGTTAATTATATTTAATAATATTAAAGTTGTATTTGATTAAAAGAAAGTATTTAAATACATGTATACAAATAATTTAGAACATAGAAGTCATTATGCAATGAAAAAATTTGAATTTTATTCCTTAAATCATAATATATTTTAAATTTTCTATAGCTTTGGTGTACTAAAGTGTTCGTTTTTCGGCCTCTTCAGGACATATAGCGCTCCCGGTGGTGGCGACTATTTGTAGTAAAATTTTCAATAAAGTTTTCAAACAAGTGACGACACCTTATCAATACACCATGGCAACCATACCCATCGAGATGTATACTGCAGAATAGATGAAATAAATAAATAAATGAAATTTCATCTATTCTGTGGTTATACTACACTGGAGTCTGGAGCGTGCACTCCCTATGATATCACTACAACCAGGGGTACGACACTGCGTGTATTGGCAAAATCGGGTGACTGTGGCCTTGAACATGGTCTTCAGGGGGCGTGGCATATGTTATCATTTAAATAAATCATTTCAACATCATTATCACAGTCCATAGAATAATAATAATGCCCATTGGCCATTGCCTTGTATCCGTTTTTAAGATTTCGTAACAAAGAGGGATACACGTTTCCAACATTCTATTAGATTACGGATACGGTACAATTTATAGTGTCCAATACTTCATACCGTAGGGATACGTAAACCCGCACAGCTGATCGAGTGTCTATTCTATATTGTTCTGTGGTAATATATTACTCTATGATATGACGTAGAGAAGATATTATTTTCTTTACATCGCCGCCATAGTTAAACGCTTATCACTATCACCTATCTATGACTGCATATCAAATATCAATAATTACAGACTGAAGTCTGAACACGTTTTTCAAAAATCAACGAATTACTTGTATGTAGAAATGAGTAAAAAAAGTATGCACAACAAGAGACCAATTTTATCAAACGAGGGATTTGGATTTGAATGGGATGTCACTCCTAATTATTTCAATAAAAATAATAGTGAATCGGAGGATTCTGACAAAGTAAGACACAACAAATTAGAATTTTTTAATTTATAAATAGAAATTAGAAATAATCATTAATACATTTTCTTTCTGTAAGGATCGGAGTCCTAAATTTTTCATAAACGCATATAATTTTATTCACTCTGTAATATTCTTACAACATGTATTATATTCAATTTTAGGATGAGGACAATGAACCGAATAAGAAAAAAATGCGAAAGTTAAATAAGACTCAACAGCGTGAAGAACAAAAACAAGAAGAACTAAGACTTAGAAAAGTTGAAGAAGAATTAACTCAAATTGAAACAAATCCACAAAATGCTGATCACTTTGACCGATTAGTGTTGTCTAATCCCAACAGCTCGTTTATTTGGATTAAATACATGGCTTGCCATTTACAAGTAATAATTAATTTCATTTTAAAATAGGTAACTAAAACTTTTAATTTATTCCATGGAGCTATACTTTTGACTTTTAACCATACTAAATGTTATTTTACAATGTTTAAACATCAAACATTACTTATTATTTATTAGTTATTGAATGTATCATTGTAGCCTATAACTTATGATTTACACTTGTACAATTATTATAAAACCTCATTGCAATTTTTCTTAGGTAAGTCCCCGCTGTGAAAATTGTGTAAATGTGCATTGTGATTAAACAGATTATTATTTTAATTTATAGGCTACAGAAGTAGAAAAAGCAAGGGCAACAGCAAAAAGAGCATTGTCTATTATTGACACTAGAGAAGAGCAAGAAAAGCTAAATATTTGGACTGCACTTTTAAATTTAGAAAATTTATATGGCACAAAGGTAAAAAGATTAAAAAATTGGTTTATTTTAAAAATTGAATTACTTTTAACTAAGTTGTCTGAATTTGTTACTAAAATTCAGTATTATAATATTTATAACTGCTACATATTGGAGAGAAAATTGGGTACACATATCTTCATTCGTAGATATTTGAAATGTTGATAATATGGTCCTCACTTAACCTCTGCGCTTTCAAAATAAATGTTATAATAATTCATTAATTTATTTTCTTTATATATTATCATATTAATAGTTAAAGACAAAATAAAATAATATCTATTATATTTTAGGAATCATTTAAACAAACAATGGATGAGGCATTGCGTTCAAATGATGAATATCAGATTTATATAAAAATATTGGATATATTTGCAGAATCTAATAAATTAAAAGTACAGTTTGTCAATAATTAATAACAATTCTTCTTGGTACTTCTTGTTATTGCCTAGCCACTGTGCCATGTAAAAAAAAATGCTCCGACACATGGTCAGTCTATTGTACTATAATATGTTTTATATACCACTACAGAACTATAAGTAAATAATAATAATGAATTGTTTACAGTTAATAGTTGCATAGTTAATTATTTTTTAATATCTCACAATTACATGTAAGCAAATTAAACAGTATTATAAAGATTCTCGAATGTCTGAAATTTTGTTTTGTTTTAACAATATATTTTTGTTATACAAATTTAATGCCAGTATTGAATATTGCAGGAAATAAGCTAAATAACTCATTGAAATTAATTTTTTACAATATTCTATAATAAGATATACATACCTACAATATAACCACAAGTCGGCTACATACTAAAGTCATTAAAATATAATAAAATAGAATTTCAAATAATATAAGTAGTATTTAACCTTTTCCACAAATAGATCACATACTGACTTAAAAGTAAGATATAGAAATACAAAGAAATATCGAAATTTTAGATAAGGTAAAGTCTGGTGGCGATAAATTGTATACAGCTCAGAGGCAAGGCAATAACAAACTAATACTTAACTCTATAATAAACTATATTGAATGATTTTGTTTCATTTAGGAACTAGAAGAATTAATTACAAAAATAAATAGAAAGTTTCGTGATTCTCTTGATGCTTATCTACATTGTGCTACTGTGTACTTCAAACTAAATAAACCTGGCAAAGCAAGATTTATTTTACAAAAAGCATTATCAAATCTTCCAACCAAATCACGTATGTTTATAATATAATAAATAGCAATATAGTAAAATTCTTAAATCACAAAATACTATAATAAATAAAAACAAAAAACACTTACAAAATATGATTTAGTGGTTAAGGAACAGTGGTGAACTTGAAGTTTTGTCTAAGGCTAGTATAGTATTTCACCTACCCCGCAGCACCAATAGCCTGATAAAGACTTTCATTAACATATTATGAGGATGTGATATCCGAATGTGTTGCCTCTATCTTACAAGTGCGTAACATAGCAAATTATACGCATTGCAGAACACATGTAACTCCGTTAATTTAAAAATTAAAGTGAAATGACTATTATAAAATTACCAAAGGTAATATTATTATCTAATATAATAATAGTTATAAGTATTTTAAAGCTGTAAATTGTTTGTCAATCTTTAAATACTCATAACTAGCTTTAAAATTAAAATATAATAAAAAGCCCATGAACCCATCTAATCTTTAGATTTTATAAGAGGTCAATTCACTCTAATTTTTAAACTAACAAAGCTACACGTGTTCTGCTGAGCGTAAAATTTGCTATATTACGCACTTGTAAGACGGAGAATACACAAGCATGCAGCAGGTTCTCTTAATTGTAACTACTACTACCTGTTGTAGTTATTACTAAAATACTATAGTTAATACTAAATTATCACTTATTGGTTATTTTAACCATCCAACACCATTTAAGAAACTCAGAGACCTCTTGATTACCTTCTTCACCACGCCTGTAAGGAAGTTCAGTTCTCAAATAGAAATGAGATAATATTAAAATGTTTACATGGTTTAAGTCGTTACAAAACTTATTTTCTACTTTTTGAATGACAACATAAAATTTTAATTTCATATTCCAATGCAGAATACTTCTCTTAGTATTTCGATAGATACATACAAATTAAATTTAAGACGATTTGTTTTTCAATTGCTCTCAAAAAAAAAAACTTGTCTTCAAATCCTAATCCTATTTATAAATAAAATGCGAATATTAAAAATAAACAAAAATTGCCTACAATATTGATATCGTTGTGCAATACAATATCAATATATTAATTCAATTTTATTATATTTTTTTTCTTTTTAAAAGATGTCACTATGATAAGTCGGTTTGCTTTGGTGGAAAATAGTGATGGATCACCAGAAGAAGCACAAACACTTTTTGAACATGTCCTAACATCCTATCCTTCACGTATTGATGTATGGAGTTTATATGTAGATATGTTGATAAAATCTAACAGAATAGATTTGGCAAGGTAAGAACACTTTAATTCCAACCAAGATATTATACCTCAAATGTTCATCATAGTTTGTTTTATAATAATATAAAATTAATTTTTATAATTTTAGACATGCTTTGGAAAGAGCAACAATACAAAAATTAGCACCAAAAAAGATGAAAAGTTTGTTTAATAAGTGGATGATGTTGGAAGGAAAGTATGGGACTTCTGAATCTGTAGATAAGGTTTAAGGAATGCATGAATAATTATGTTGATTTAATTTTAAAAAACAAAAAATAATCTTGAATAGTTAATAATAAAAACAATAATATTTTAAGAATTAATTATTGTAATTGTTCTTATTATAAATATCTAGAACCTATAATAATCTTATGAATCTATTGTTTTTCTTACTATGTGTATGTAGGTTTCTCATTCTCATTGCAATGCAATTGATAACCATTATACCTATTTAAAAAAAAATTAATTATCTTATCTCACAGACTCTTTAATACTTGGGTTATAACTTTTTGAGTTTTATTTAACTTTACAAAAATATTTACTAAATTATTTACTAAATTTTTCTTAATATGTATTCATACAAATGAACAACATGAAATAAATATTAAAAAAAAAGTACAATTCATAACTTTTATAACTGTCCACATTGTCATATAACAAAAGGTATTTTTGGTTTGTTGTTGGGACCAGTACTCAGTAGGAACATTTTCAATTATTCTCAATACCAACAACCCATTAATAACATAGCCAAATACCATATGTTTCCATCCAAAAAGTTGCAGTTTACACAAATAATAAAAAACTGACACCCGTTGTTATCTATACCACTGTTTTCCTATTGTGGAGAATATAAAAAATAATCTATACATTTTATATAAAATTATAATGTACACTTACCATTGATAAAAGTCTATGTGAATCATGATTAAGTTTAAAATTTTCATTTGAAAATGTATCTGCTCCGTATATACTTATAACCCCAGTTCCATCATCCTAAATAATAAAGAATTGTTATACAATATATTGATTTATGCAAATGAAGTATTTATTATTTAAAAATTGCAACTTACATTTACAAAATCACCACCGGCTCTACCCCAGATTGCAGTTTACCTGCAATTATGGGATACTTGTCATATGCGCTCTACTATGCAATTTATATCTTTATTATTGTGGTAATAAACTTTATCTCCTTTCCTGCATCACAATACTTTAGTCCACACTTCACACATGATTTTATATTTTCACGTGACGTTCAAAATGATTGCAAAAGAATTTTACAAAATTAGACAAAACTGAAAACGAAGAATCAGTTACTATTTTTTTAATAGCGAAAAATGTTTTAGTAAATGTAGAAAATATACTGTGCAATAAATGAAGTATTACATAAAAAAGATCGCGGGAAAGAAAGGAAATTGTTGAGGTGTAAAAGGAAAGGGTGTCAAACTACTCAAAGTATAAGGTAAGAAACGTAGGTGTTATTTAATATTTCAGATTTAATATCAATTACCTATATATTTAGAAAGAACAATAGTTTTTGGACGTACATTGACAAAAATGGTCATAACAATAGTGTTTTCAACATCGGTGCACAACTTGAACTGGTTTATTATTGGTGTCAAAATATAAAACAATACATCAACACAATTTATGACTAACCGGTAGATCAGATCACACAGTCTGTGACTAGAACTTGTGTCGTGATGTACCTGTCAGAATGTTTGAAAATCGTACTAAATTTGGAGGACTCGGAATAGTGATCCAAGTTGACGAATGCTTATTAAGAGGGTCGAGGAAAATCTTAACGTCGACAACGACTTTGACTCGTAAAATGTTAATCTTCTGGAAAACGGATCAAGAAACTATGGAAGACGGCTTGATAGACCGGGGAATTGTAAGTTCCTACATGAGAGTAACAGGTAGACAATTACATACGTTAATTCCTACATATGTGTAGGAATTATATGTTACACAAAAAAAAAGGCACACGTGTAAGTTTTTACACGACGGAAGAAAGGTACTTATGTTAGTTCCTACACGACGGAAGACAGGTACATGTGTAAGTTCCTACACTATGAATATTATAAGTTATCAATCTACGTCTATAAAATACTGTCATACATTTTAACCCTTTATTCTATATAATTTATAATTTATAAGCTATCTATCTAATTTAATTTAATAATTTTAAAAATAATAATTATAATATAATAATAATTCATAATTGTAAAAAAAATATAAGTAATGCATTATTGCATTCTACATAATTTTAAGAACATAATAGAGTGGAGTAAGTGATGAAATAATTGAAAAATGAATGATGAAATAATGAATGAAAATTTTATAAATCAAAAAATAAAAGAATATTCAACTAAACAAATCAATCAATATAAGTTAAAGCTATAAGCTTCAGAAATAAACCTCATAAAATATAATATATTTTTTTTTATTGTTTTATTATATTAAAATTATAAAATTGATAATATTTATTAGATAAATTATTATATATTATATAGAATGCATTACTTATATTTTTTTTTTTACAATAAATGATGAATTATTATTATTTTTAAAATTATTAAATTGATAATATTTATTAGGTAAATTATTAAATATTATAAAGAATTATATAGAATATAGAATAAAGGGTTAAAATGTATGACAGTATTATAATATGAATATATGATATAACTTATATTAGATTGATAACTTAGAATATTATACTCAGTGTAGGAACTTACACGTGTACCTTTTTTACCGTGTAGGAACTTACACATGTACCTGCTTTTTACTGTGTAGGAACTTCATAGGCGCAAATAGCGTTTGAGATTTGAGGGGGCTAATAGGGCCTTACTTTGATAATATTGAATAAGCTTAAAACAAAATGTAGGAAATGTTTGGGAGGGCTATAGACATTTTTTTGGGGGGAGGCTTAGCCCCTAAAGCCCTACCCCATTTGTGCCTATGAGGAACTTACACATGTACTTGCTTTTTACTGTGTAGGAACTTACATATGTACGATGTACTTTATTCTATCGTGTATAGGAACTAACATTCGCCCAGCTGGTCAGGGTATAATGCGGGTCTTTCGGAAAGGTATGAATAAAAGTGACGCATTTCTGAGGTATATGGCACAAGTATTTTAATATTTATTTATTTAATTTTAATTTTTTTTTATATTCAATTTTATATTTATAATTATTAATGGTACAAATAACGAGATGACGACAAAAAGTCCGAAAATACAAAATTGTCTATTATATTTATTTTATTTTTTTTATATTTTATTACTTATTATTTCTTATGCCTAACAAAAATATAACAGAAATCCACTGTAGTTTTTGGTAGGTACCCGCGGCAGTTTGTCTACAGTTTATCTACCATACTACAATAAGTATATAATCGATTTCATGAGGGACGTGAATTATAAATTAAATTTGTCACTTAATATAAAAATTAAACATTATATAATCTAGTCTATAATAATAATATTTTTAAAAAAAGTTATACATTTTAAAAAATCTAACAATAATTATAATAATAATAATAATAATAATAGTACAATAATAATATTTTTATAAAATATACCTATAAACTAATTGACAGCGCTTAGAGAGAGAAACCAGTGTACGAGGTCCGAGAGAGAAAGTACTATGCGTTTGGCCGTAGAGTTGCCATAATTTCACGATACAAATCCGGGACAGAGCAAAAAAAAAATAAAAAATATTTTTGAATCATATTAGGTTATCATATTAGTCCTTTATGTATTATAAAAACGAGTAACGACATAATATTATTATTGTATACACCTATTAATTATCAAAAATATTATGTTTCAAATTAATTACTACTGGTTTTCTAGTTTCTACCTCTTATTATAAAATTCAGTTTCAGAACTTTAGTGAGGCCCTTTCACCCAAAACAATTACCTTTTTTATTCAGATTTAGTAATTTATAATACATATTAATTAAAATAAGTATAGCATATTAATATACTATACATTTTATTCTAATTGTAATATACATTTTTCGGCATGTATAGGTATATATATATTTTTAATCTGATATAAAAATATTTAAACAACTTTTTCCTGGATTTTTCCTCAGCGAATTTTCTTATAATATCTTCAAATGAAATATTCACTGTCAAATCATATTCTATTGAAACAATTGATGGGTCATGGATAGGTCAGTCGAGATAAACAGTCGGAAATCTCAAGTGAGCGTCTGCAATCTAAGCTAACATAATCAGTACTGCACCTGCGAAAGTACGTGTTTATTGTTCATCGAACGGTTATATTTATCGCGTCTGCGGATCGTCCGAAAGCACGTTCGATAACGAGTTGCGAGTGAATGCGGCAAGCGACGACCACTTTTCCTGTAATTGAGTCTTGTCTGTTGGTAATAATAAGTATCTAAAATCCATTTTCATATGATATTAAATATTAAATTTAAAATTTATAAGTTATAATAATGTTTTGAAAACAACGAGTTGATACATTTTGGCCCCTTTTAACTTGCAGCCTGGGACTATAGCCCCTCTGGTCCCTAGCCCCCCTTGATCCAGCCATGTTTAAGGCGTCCTAAAATTAATTTTCGGGATACCGGTACCCCAAGTCAAAAACCGGTGACAGTTCTGATTTTTTGGGATGTATGGCAAACAGTTAGGGAATATCATACCTAGATAACCATTTATATTAAGTTTCTTCATCCATACGTATTATCAATATTATAGCCACGATATAGATACAGAATCATAGACCTATAAACTAAGTTCCACGGACTAATATTCTATGAAGCACGCACACGAGCCTGCTCACATGCATCCTCTGGTTGTTCGCCTCAATGATCAGGTACATGAACGTTATTTAATCTATTTTATATGTACATCACGATTTAAAATAGTATCTCAAATCGTGATGTACATGGACGTTAGAGAAAATGTTGATGAGCAGTAGAGGTGCTGCTGGTGGTATATGCCTGTCGGTTGAAAGCACGGCTTAAGAATTAAGATAGAAAACTAATCTATAGATCGTGGTTGATAGTAGGTACTATCTACAAAGTACATTGTGTCCGGACCTGTCAAGTCAAAGAATGAAAACTAATAAAGTAAAAACTATAATATACTTTAGAGGACCATTGTTAATAAACTAGCGAACCAAAATTGATGATATGACTATCAACATTTTCAGAAAAAAAAGTTTTACCAGAATCCATTAAAAATATAGTAGTTGCCATTTGAAAAAATAAAGTTGATTTTGCCATTGGTACACCTGCATGTTTAACAATTTTGAAATTGTTATAAAAAAATTGTTGTTAAAAATAAAGAAACACGTCTTTTGCGTATTAACGAAACTCTATGTCATCGATCTATAATCGTTGAAAAACCCCGCGTATAATGACATAAGATACATCCTGTATAGTACCTTCACAGTTGTAGGTACCCATTAGTTGTACCATAGTATAATCAATGGTTGTACCCATCATGCATTATGACATACCGTGTTAATTCGTGTTACCCATAATTCATAAATCATCATAAAAATATGACACTATCTGTTTTAAAATTGTAAATTAATGTTGATTTTTAATTAAAAAAAGAATTTAGTGAATATTAATTTTATCTTACTAATGAATCGAATAATCGTTGTGTTCTTTATTATCTATGTTGAAGAACGAAGGTTCAAACTCAAAGAAAATATTGAGATAAGAACTTTTCGTTTTTAACTATAAATGAGAAATTTAACATTACCTATAGGCCATAGATTATAGTAAATATAAGGACCGTAATACGGTATTGTTCAATGGTACTATAGAATTAACTAATGGTTTTTTTATTATTCTGCATTCCACAAACTTAAACACTACACAAGTGCAATTTATTTAACTTACGTACCTATAAATAATGTAGCCTCTATGAGCGTTTTGTATAACGTTTTTACCTATGAAATCGACATTGCGACAAATAATTGATCCAAATTCAAATATTACGCTGAATGTATTATTTCATGAAAAATTAACTACACATTTTAATATAGTCACAGACAAGATGTTTTGATATACAACGGACTACCGACTAACGAATTTAGTTTGCAATGCAATAGCAATTGATTTTTAAGTCAACAATATAATATTTAATTACATAAAAAGCCGGTGTTGTGGGACCTATCTCCGATGAACCGACACCGAGGTTCACTGATTGAGCCACCAGGCGTTGAAAAAAAGAACGAAAATTCGTCTGCAGTATTTCGTTCATAGGAAGCGCCACATATCGGCTGACGTTATCGGCTGGCGCTTATCGAACCATCGATGCATGTAACAGAGTCTGTTCAGCTCCACAAACGTTTCCATTATTTACCAAAAGTTTTCGAAACACTGTTGAACCGGTCGCCGGTTACCATTACCGTCGGACGACTGAAATGGTCACCGGTATTTTACGGGTGTGTACCGTTTTGGGGAGGCTAGTGTACAGTGTATAAGGGCTCTGGAATCGAACATCTAGCATACTTACCTGGCGTGGAGGTCAACCGTGATCATAGAGGCGGTTCCTCCAGGGCGAGGCCGATTCATTGCACACAGAATCGGTTGACCCCTGCGAGTATCCCTAATGTGGATACCTCGGGCGCAGAATTTTTGTTAGCTGGGACTGCGTACGCGCCGTCCCTCATATGGAGATATTACATAATACCAGAGGTACGACACTGCGTGTATTGGCAAAATCGGGTGACTGTGGCCTTGGACATGGTCTCCAGGGGGGCGTGGCATATGTTATCATTTAAATAAATCATTTTAACATCATTGTCACAGTCCACAGAATAATAATAATGCCCATTGGCCATTGCCTTGTATCCGTTTTTAAGATTTCGTAACAAAGAGGGATACACGTTGCCAACATTCTATCAGATTACGGATACGGTACAATTTATAGAGTCCAATACTTCATACCGTAGGGATACGTAAACCCACACAGCTGACCGAGTGTCTATTCTATATTGTTCTGTGATAATACTAATACTGGGCACGGTTATCCTACTCTAAAGTAGATAACCGTGATACTAGATAAGCAATAACCAGTCTGACGCTCCTCTATCTGATCGACGACTACCAAAATGTATAGAATACCGATCGGTATTGCTCGAGCAGAGGCCAGAGATGAAACTTTTCTTATCGGAATATCATTACAATAGTATTCCCCCCCCCTCCAAGATTTTTATAACGGTTAACTCATTAAGATTAACATGAATAATAATATAATCAAATTATATACAATCTCGGGAGCAAAAATTTACAATTTGTTTACCACATTGAAAATATAGACTACATAGAATATTGTTCCAGTGTTGGGTAGTAACAAAACGATAATAACGCGTTCCTTTTTTTGTATCACATTACATAATTTCTTAAGAATTTTTTCCATGTAACGAAAATCTCTAATAGTTGCCGTTACAAGTGTTGTGAATTAAAAAAAATAAATACAATAATAATACTGTTAATTATACATTTATACCTATGTATATTTGTATTTAATTTTAAATCGCCACATTTCATTTTTAATGGTTCGAACCACGTAAATTACTAGAAAGGTTAATTATATAAATTATATTTTTAATTAACTTTTCTCGAAATAAATAGAACTTTCCTATAAACCGTCCATAACTAACAAATAGTGGCGTCATTTTTTTTTTTTTTTGGCAAATGCCCCCCCCCCCCCCACCACCGGTCATAAGCGGGCCGATTATGGGCTAGTTTTGGGACATCATATAGCAGCTAAAATAAAGGTAATATATTAAAGTATCCATCTACATAATATTCATTAATTATTTAGTTATTGTTATCTCTCAAAAAAATGGGTTACTTATGCTTATGGGGTTCACTACCACGTCTTTTTTGTCAAAAACTACGGGAACGGTCGAGCCACCTTTTTAATTTTTGTAATTTAAAAATTTAAAATGCAATAAAAATTGTAAAAAATTCAGAATTTTCAACTTAAATATTTAATTAACTAAATATAATTTTAAAAATTTACCTCGACCGATGCCTCGTAGATGTTGTGGAAAAAAAGAATATTTTGTCAGGATGCAAATCGAGTTAATCGTTGCGACGTATTGTTGGAATTAGAATCGTGTTTGAGTGAAAAATAAACATTTTTTTCATGATCACAATATTACATACTCACATTTGCGTGCGAGTGCGTGTGAGAGCCCTCCGTACCGCTACAATTGACCCGCATGGACGCCACACACACTAATAATCATTTACGACTAACACATAGATCTCGGGTGACGACAACGAGTTTAAAAATTGCCTTTAGCTGTTGTAATGAAAAGCTGTTGTAAAAAGTTGTATGCCATTAGCTCAACAATTAGGGTGAATTGACATATTATGAATCTTGATGGTAAGAGCATTATCTGTGTTTTGTTGGAAGTATTTTTACGATAATTCAGTTTTTAAGTAAGTTATGAACATTTTTAATTTACATAATTTACATTTATTATACACGCAACACGCTATAACTCACTTAAAAACTGAATAATCGTAAAAAAACTTCCAACAAAACACAGATAATTCTCTTACCATCAAGATTCATAATATGTCGATTCACCCTAATTGTTAAGCTAATGGCATACAACTTGAATTTCTGAGCGTAAATTTGGTATGTTACGCATTTGTAAGACGCAGACAACACATGCGGGTGGCGTCCTCTTAATTTGTGGTTATACGTTATTATTCTATTCTGTGGTTATACTTTATACAAACGCATAGGCATAACATAGGACATTGTATGTTCTGAATATTTAATTGTGTTTAATTTTAGAGTGAATTGACCTAATAATAAAATTTAAAATTAAGAATATTATCTACTCAATGAGATAGGCATTTTTTATATTTTAATTTTAAAGCGAGTTATGATCTTTTAAAATTGTAAACTGTACAGGGCTAGATTAGTTATACAGAACGTATGCTATAATTTGCTATGCGTTTGTAAGATGGAGACAAAGCATGCTGCATTTTTGTTTTTTCCTGATGCTTTTGAAAATTAATAGGAATTTTCAATTTTGACCTATTAATACACCGATTAGATTCACTTTCCCACACACCATGAAAGATACTGAAGTTGAAAATCGCAGTATTACGTCGACTACTTATCGTGTGAACTCGCTCCGCTCAAAATCTAAAATTAAGTTATAAAGTTTAAGACCTTTTTTTTGGTTTAATTAATTACAATTTATTAAATAAAAATTATATAACTATACTAAAAATCCTGAAACTTTAACTGCGTTATAGTCTCAATTAGCACTTAATCCGGAATCCCGACGGAGATATTATGTGATAACCGGCAATTATTAATTTTTCATTTTTACCCCAGATATATTATGTTATTAATTAAAAAAATTATTCCGTGAAGATTAGCGATTGTTTGCGCCTCCCCAGTCTCCAGCAATGTGTTCAAGGCTCACGCTTCCAGGTTGGGAATCACCGCTCTAATACTAAAGCAATTAACCAAACGCTAATTTGTCATGTTACGTGTGGGCAACATCATAATACTATGTTGATGACATAATTATTGTCTACAGACAACAAGTCTACGACTTACGAAAAATTCACAATTTAAGAATTTATATTATATCAAAAATAAAATAATATCTAAGTTCCAAATACTAATTATTATTTGAATAATTTTTCCAATTTCCAAGTAATTAATATGATATCATTAATTATTACTCAGAATTAATATAACTTAGGTACAAGTGTTGTAAGCGGTTTATAATAAATAAAAAATTAAAAAATGTATTGAAATGCAATTAGTAAAAATGTGGGCGAGTGGGTACCACTCGGCTGTATATATACAGTTCATAGGTGTCAAGTGGGTCACTATACTGTCTATACTTACTGTAATGATTGTAATGGATGTGTTAAATTTGAATCCAATGATAAATTATTGCATACGAAAAATTATTTTGAGTGAGTACGGTCTGTCAGCTTATATTACTATGAATATCTTAGGATACCTATTATTACTATTAAAGTACCTAATTTATTTTACTGTAGGTACAGTAGGTTGAATTGATTTTGGTAAAAACGTTGCATTTAACAATATCAGTGTGTATAAAATATAATAATATACTTTGAAAGTTTCAAGTATCCATTAACCACGAATAATATTTTTAAACTACAACAAAATAAATAAAATCCTAAAAATATCTAATTTCGTCCAAATTTTAAATTAAAATATCAATAAAAAAAAAGGTGGGCAAGTGGATGTTGCTCTGCTGTACAGTATGTTATAACTTATAAGTGGGTCACTGTAATAAATGGTATTAAATTTGAAATCAGTGATATAATATCATTGTTACGAAAACGATTCTGAGTGAAGAGTGGAGACGGTTTGTCAGCCAAAGATATTTTATATAATATTGAATATTGATAATACTATTATTAATGCGATAGCCGGTATGTTGAATTAATATTATTTGTATTTAATAATATACGAATTGAGAAGTTTTAACTTTTTAAGTACTCACGAATAATATTTTTTGAATATAACACAATTAAATCGTTCTTCTTCTTTTAATTTTTAATTATCTAATTTGAACATAAAATAACTATAAAAAAAAACTCCTTTTTTAAATTATTTAGATTTTTTGATGGAACATTGTTTTAAATTTCCAATCCTTAGATATAAATGTTGAACATTTTATACATTTTTAATTACAAAATAATATTTCTAAATTTTAAATTTAATAAATTTAGTCAAAATTTGAACTTTTAATGTTAAGATTTGAAAAGAGAATAATTTATGAATTTCTAACTCAAAATAATTTGCACATTTTCATGATTTTTATGGTGAATGGTATATAATATAGACATTCAGTGAAAATTGCATTTGTTTTAGAGTTACGCCAAAAATCAAAATCGATTTAGCTTAAATATTCCCGTTTTTCCCGGTGATTTTGAAATCTACTGGAAATCTTAAATTTTATTTTCCCAAATGCACCAACTAGATTCACTTTCCCATTGGACAAGATAGGTACTGAATTTGAAAATTGAAGTTATACTACGACTTCTTATCGTGTACAGTGTACACAGATACAAAAAGAAAAATAATAAAACACATATTGTAAAATCAATACATTCATCGCTCTGCGCAGAATCTAAATTTGAACATTTTATAAATTATTAACTACAAAATAATTTGTTAATTTTTTGAAGAAAATGGATCCGTCGGTTATTACATATAAATATAATACAATATTCAAATATTGGTAGGCAGTGAAATATTAGAGTCATCCAAATACCCAGCAATCACTGGAATATTATTTTCATATTTGCTAAAGTTAATTAAATTGTCTACTGATTCAACAATTGATTTAATAGAGCTATTGGAAATAAATATGAAAAATGTACTAACCACCTATTATACATATTAAATTATCACTATTGAATTGATCAATGTTAAAATTCGTCATCACTCATCACTTATGTATTATAACTTATAAAGTATATAATATAGTAAAATATGATTTAAAGAAATATCAGTGTATGTAGTTAATATAGAAATGTATGTATTATTTAATATTTATTTATTTATTTATTTAGTCTTGTAAGTTGCAAAAGTAGAGTACTTAATAATATAGTTTACTATTTTTTTTTTAATAATATTATTACGTAGTACACTAGTACCTACTTATTTGTTCTACATTTGAGTATCTATAAAGTAAGTTTATTGTTAATTCTATTCATACTATAGAGTAATAAGTTTACACTTAAAAGTTAAAACTTAAAGGTATTGGCCACTGGCAGGTTCTTGAATTAATTAAAATACTATTGGTATAGGCACCTATACATATTTTATGATTCGTGTCGTTGTATTGTGTCACGTAGTCCGTGTAAATAGATATGAGGTAGATACCTCTTTTAAAACACTATAACACTATATTCTTAGAATTATTTCCGTTTCTGTTATATTATATGTTAGTAATTATGCACTTGTATTGTAAATTTTAACACCGAATAAACACTGAACACGAAAACGTCCTAATTAAACGAAATTTTATCTTAATAAAGGGATCTTTATTATAAACCACCTTTAAACGGTCTAAACGATTTGCTAAGTGGCGTACGTTTCTTTGAAAAATATCTTGTCGTCTTGTCACGTTATCACCTCAATTTCCGTACGTATTTTAAATATATACCTACTAAAAAAAAATTACAACACATTGGACACAGTGGCTTGTTTTCTTAATCGACCCAGTGAATATTATCTAAGTTAATTAACTCTGTTCTACATTAGGTATATAAAAACACAAACACTTCGCATCGACCGTCGTAGTGTTAAAGCCGTTGCGAAACAAGATAAACATTAATTTATTATTTTATTTTCGTCCATTTGAAAAAAAAGGATATGAAAGTGTTTTTGTGGTTCGTAGCGGTTTGTTTGCCACTGGCGCTGACACAGCCCGTGAATTTGCGGGCCGAAGAAGAGGAAGAGAACGAAGTTGACAATAGCAGTGATTCGGACTTGTACAATGGTCTAATGCATTTAGGCGCAGCAATTTTTGGTACTCCAGATGTCAAGTCGGGTGAAGCAGTGTCGACGTGGAAAGAGACTAGTCAACTGAACCCCGAAGAGATGGGTGAATACGCCGAGGGTGACATATTACACCCGATTGGAAATGCTAGGAATGGATTGAAAGCTGTATCGTCTAGATGGCCTAAAGGCGTCATCCCCTACGAAATCAGTCCATCTTTTGGTAAAAGCAATATAATACGTACTGCACATACATAATTACATAATACATAAATAATATGTAGTATAGAATAAAATCAATATAATAGCACAACTATAAATTATATTGCATTAAAATTAATATTATAAATGATTTTTTAAATTATATCATAGTTGTATTTAATATTTATATTATAATATAATAATAATATGTACTTAATATTGGTATTAGGTATAATAACTGACTACAGTTGGCTATAGACATTGATGTCAGTTTTTTATTGTTCAAATTAACGTAATTAATACCTATACCTATCTAAGTAATTTGTATAGGTTTTTTTCTAAAGTATTTTAAAATTATAGAATAAAATAACCACTAAATTAATTTAAATTGTGATTGGAGCACCCCCGAGTACAACAATATGTCTACAGTATTTATTTTTCTTTACAAATATGTCCATAGTCCACTAAATTAAAATTCTTAACATTTGCACAAGGAAAATGTAAGTAAAACATATCATTACATTTCTGATCAGTATATATTATACCCGACACACTGATATTATATTAAGGATCAAAATAGCAAAAAAAAACATTAAATGCAATTTTTACGTAACAAGATAAGCTTATATTATATTGGTTCAGGCCCGTCGCTATAAAAGCATGCGTTGCTTTAAGGCAGCATACAATTAAAAAAAAAAAAATGAGGGTGGAAAAATCAAATAAAATATATATCGGTAAAGTATAGTGTCATTAAAATGTTCACTTTAGGGCGGAAAATTTTTTAACGACGGGTCAGTATAAGCTATACCTACATTACTGATTATACTATAATATATTATGAAGAAAAACTATAACCAAGCTTTACATACCTACTACTTTTTACTACCTACCTATTTTGAATGTTATTTTCTTGAATTTTTCTTTTTCAGTTAATAGTTTTAACATAGGAATTTGAATAGGGTTTAACTAACCCGTTTGTATTTCAATAAAATAAAATAAAATTTATAAATATACTCTTTCTTCTCCGAAAACCTGATTTCTTTTTTTTTGACAAATTAAAATCAATAACCTCGGGAAAGCAGTTTTATTTTACAATTTAAAATCCATAATAATATAGTTTTGGGCTTTTGCATGTTTAATATGTAGTAGATTTTGTTGTATTAATATGCATTACGTAAAATGAAAGCAATTTAATTACATCAAAATGTATAGGTATGTGTATTATATGATTAATCTAGGGTCTAGTGATAGACAGTTGATATTGAGTTCAATTGATGAATACAAAAAACTAACGTGTCTAAAATTCACACCCAGAACCTCTTATGACACTGATTACATTTACTTCACTAATGGTAATACGGGATGTTGGTCATCAGTCGGAAAAATCGGAGGAAGACAAGAAGTATATATAATTTGTTATCTAATATAATATACTGCACGCAATATTATAATACTATAGAGTATAGAACACTATTTCAATTAATCTATATCATAATTGTATAGGTGAATCTACAAAGTCCGGGATGTTTGTCGAAGAAGGGTACAGTAATGCACGAAATGCTTCACGCTGCTGGATTCATGCATGAACAGAACAGACCAGACAGGGATAAGTTCGTCACCGTCAACTATAACAATATCCAATCGGGTTAGAATGCAGAATAATTTGTCTTTTAAACTGTGGGGTTGAAACCATTTTTTTAATACTCCTGTGTATTTTCAGGTAGAGAAAATAATTTTGAAAAAGCCCAGAGTTCGATGATTGACAGCCAAGGTATAGGCTACGACTATCGTAGCGTAATGCACTATTCGGCCAATGCTTTTTCGAAAAATGGTCAAGCGACCATCGATCCGAAGGTATATATTTTATGCATATAATATATTATAGTCATATAGTTATATAGAATATAGATTATAGTTTCGATATATCATATGTCTGAAATAAAATTATTTCCCCCTTTTTAAAATATACGATAATTTAAATTGTTCGATATGTCGGATTTAGTTTTGGCATTTTAACCGTTGAGGCCCTAAGAGTCTATTATATGCGAATGTCTATCATTGCTATACATTTGAATCGTTGATTTTATTGGATGTATATGATAGTAATATTATAGTATATATAACATATATATACTATATACCTATATTAATACATATTATTTTATAATAATATAGATTATAGAGTATAGACTTCATCATTTATTAAATGAGTTTTTTTAATAATATTTAGACACGAGGAGTGACAATGGGTCAGAGAGAAGGTTTAAGCAGAAAAGATATTCAAAAGATTCAAAAGATGTACAATTGCAAAAGTAAGAGACAGCAATCTTCTTCATCTATCGACTAAAACTATACTACATTTTACAAGCATTTTCTGTGTTAGAAACAAACAGTGAAGTATTTTCACCGTTATGTGTATTTTGATTTACTTATAAAGTTATAAATTTTAATTATTTGAAAACAAATAAATTAACTAGTTAAGTAAAAAAACATGTTATATAAGTATATCATTCATATATGTAGGCTATCTACAATTATATAATATATTATATTTATTTGCGAAAAAACGTTTGCTTGTTCTTTAGTGTACATCTATATCAATAACTTATGTAGACAACATTAATGAATGCCAGATTTCATTGATTTATTTAAACCAATTATGTTAGTTACGTTAGTTGTTAGCTGACATATTATAGTTATAGGAGCTTAATAGTTAATATGTATATGAAATGGAAGATATAGGAATTTATATATTAGCATATATTCATACCCAATATTATTTTTTTCTCTAGAGACTAAAAAAGCTTAATTTTAAAAACAAAATGTGTAGGTTATTTTCAATAAATGTGATGATTTGGGAATTTGTATTTTAATTTTTTTCTTACGCTAATAATAATCAAAATATGTGCCTCTATTATAGTGCAAAATATATTGCTCTTCTCGGTTTGTTATAGATTTTGGGTAGACTTTTCATCACAAATTCTGTATAACAAGTACTAAATTATACTAAAATACCAGATGATGGCTATAAAATGATTGGTGATTGTTAAATCGAGTACCAACATCTAATATCAGCTATATATATATAGTTCATATTATAGTATTATTATTTTAGTTTCATGTTACAACAAACGTATTACTTGAGAGAGACATAACATGTTTAAGGTATCTATGGGGCTTTGGCCTATACAAATAAAGTAGGTACCTACGCTCACCTATACAGCATAATATATATAATTTTAACAGTTTATTAATAACTACCTACATAATAACTTGTAAGGGTGTGTACAATTTTTGATTAGCCTTTATAATAGTTAAATATATATATTAATACGGTTACCTATACAGAATTATAGCTAAATATTTTTACTAATCTTCATAAATTCATAAAATAATGAAACGTATATAAATGGCGCTATAATAAACTCAGATAACTAAATAAACCAAATAACATACAGATTATGTGTGTTTCATTATGTATGTTTTAGTCTTCTGCTCTTTCTCCCCTCTGTCCAAAGTTTACAACTTTTATAGTTACATAATTATATAAATATACTCAATGGTAATTAATAATTCAACTTTTAAAATATTTACATAAATTAGCACTAAACTATTAGGTTATCTCAGAATTTTAAGTAACACGAAATCAAAAAAAAAATATAATTCTATAACATTATTAGTGTTGGCAAACAAGAATGGTAAATGGCCAACTTCCCCTCGGAAATTTAACCACCGGCTATTTTCGGTGTAGTAGGTCATTTCCCCCCTGTATAGCTTTTTTATTCAAGGAAATATTTTGAAATTTATTCTGTTTAATTTTATAACGCATAAATATAAAATTAAATGTTAGACAAAAAAAAGATAGTATTTCTTATTATATTCTAATTCCTAATACTTGTTTGAAAATATGGAGGGGAAATGTCCGAATTAAAAAACCTCCCACTACACGGAGTGTACTACTACTACACGGGTGGAATAAATATACTCTATGGTACTTACTATAAAAGTATAATAAAGGACAAAGGTGTCTATTAAATAAGTACATTAATAATTATCATAACATTATTTAGGAAAAAAATTTTTGACGGTGACAGACACGGTATGATAGTTAAAGGCTTAAGTATATTCTTAGAATAAAACCGATCATTATGATTATAACATTATTCCAAAATAATATACATAATATATATCTAATAAATTATAAAAATGAAGTACCAACACAGAAATGCAGAATAAATTTCAAACATAAGAATAAAGCAAGAAATAAATAATAATTTTATATTAAGTATTATAAACTATTATTAGGTACCTTATAATATTATATAGGTTATAGGTGTAATTAATACCTCATAAAAATGATTAATAACCATCACCATTCACCGTCGATAGATTCTATCGTCAATTAGTCATAATTATAGGCTCGTTGACAATTTTTAAGTTCTATTTAGTATTCAATATATAAGGTTATATAGGTTATTCTAATTTTGTATTTAATTAATTGATAACGAACGTTATTGCCAAAAATTAAATTACCATAAAACAATTTATAAGCCATTAAACAGTTATAACTTTGAAGATACAACATACATTATTGTACATAGCTAATATAGTACCTATACAATATGTTTAATGTAATATATATATATAATATAATATAATATAATATAGTATACTATAAAGTATGAAGAATCATACACTAAATTTACACGATCCAGCATATGATTATGATTTATTATTCCTGGTAATTGATAGTACAGGGATATAATAATAATAATAATTGTATATACCAGGGATGGCGAACCTATGTCTTATTGCTTGCATTATTTCAGTGACACGCCAATTTCAAATATAATTCATAATTTTTACTTCGCTTTTCAAAAAAATAATTGATAATTTGAAACTATCTTTAACTTATTATTGGAATATATCGTAAGATATTGCAATCTGTACTTTCCATTTCCTAAGCTCGTAAACGATAAGATTAGATTATCAATAAATTCGTTTTTCGCGTTTACGTAGGTACAACAGAACAGTCAACAGATAACAGATAGTTTCAGATGCCTTACATGACGGCTAAAAAAAAAAAAGGTCTGCAAAGGTATTACTGCTACATTAAAAAATATTGGAATATTGGGGTATTTGTGTAAGATGCTAATAAAATAAGGGTGCTTTTATGATTTACCTGAAGATTTAAGATTGAAATGTTTGGGGCTTGTTAGTTGTTAATATTCGATGTTTTCGACGAGCCCCTAGCGTGTACCTGTAAGACGTATACTTGGTACATAATGGTTTGAAGAGAATTTATTGTGTGTAAGTATATTGCATGTCTGTATTAAAAAATGGTCCACTCGTTTAAAAAATAAAATAAATAAATGAGTAGGTAGTTTATTATATTCAAGTTGACATATTTGGATATTGGATGTTAGAAGATAACGACGGAGAGTCGCATGCTTCTGTGTTATTTGGTTGCTTCCTCTTAGTATTTATAATATGTGCAGCCCGGGTGAGGCATCGAACAAGTATCGCTCTTGAGACTTGAGTAACGAGTACTTTGTGGCAGTGGTAGTGGTTGGTCGTCGATGGTTATAGAATGATGGTTGAGCCGTTAAGGGACATTCTCTGAATTATTGTAAAGTGAAACAGCAATATAGCTTTAGCTATAACTATAATTTTCCTTTCATTGTATACTAACGAAAAAAAATAAGATCGAACTGAGTGGCAATGAGGTTAGTTGTCAGCTAAGTATACTATAATGGAGTGTTAGGAGATGAAAGTCAAACAGCAACGTCTAGGTTTTTGTATGATATTTTAATTTTAAGGAAAATTATGAGCAATTGGAATTTTATTTTTGTATACTTCAATAATAAATTTAAAATTAAATAAAGCTTACGTGAGGTCCTAGATATAATATTTTTACCTTAAATTAATAATATGTCAATAATCGCTCTAAATGACTCTAAATAGCTAAAGTAAAACGGATTATTCTGAGCAAAAAAATTATGGGATAAGACAACACATACAGTTTATCGTTCTCATGCGGCTCATGTGGGAGGTACAAGTGTAGTCCTCTTATTTCTTAAGAGTAGTTAAACCTTGAGATCTTATCATCATTTATCAATATACAATTAGTATATTATAGATTTTCACATTATGTAGGATCTGTTTAATAATCATTTATATTCTGTATAATAGTAATATTAATAAGTGTGTAGGTAAACAAATGTTCTTTGTTTTAATTTTATTAAATTCTTCATTTTAAAATTATGCAGGAACTAGTTAACTGTAATGGGTCCTAAAATATATGGTGCTGTATAGCACCCATATCATCATCCATAAGTATTGAACACAAAATTAACTATGGTCTATGACAGTGGTTCCCAACCCATGGGCCTGACGCGCCGGGGCACACTTAAGGGCCGCGGGCCGTGGTCAACGTGGTACTTGGCCGTGGATGCTGGTCGAGGGTCCAAGCAAAGGGTCGGTAAATTTTAATAGACATCAACATCGAGATTTTTATATGATTTTATACAGTAAGTCTATATTTTTAGTAATATTAGGTAATTTTTAAATTTTAATCAACTATAATTAAAAGCCTCTTATATTCGTCACATGAGTATACGTGCTTTAATGCTTATATCTTATGCCCGTGTACTATAGGTCCTTGAAAGTTTTTTTAACACAATTCGTAGTCTGCATAACTAAAAAGGTTGGGAACCGCTGGTCTATGATATATACTTTAGAGCATAGACGCAGATAGGGAGAGGGTTTTAGGGGCTAAGCCAGTGTCGCAATTAGCAGAGGTGCTGGGGGTGCACTACACCCACAAAAGGTCCCCATCATCATATTTAAGGGGACCTTTTCAGACACAAAGGAGTTTAGATTTTAAACTAATATGAACTTTTATTCCAATTTACAACACATGATGAAAATTGAAATTTTTCGATACTTGCAACACGCGTCCAACATCCTAATATTATGTTTATGTAATATGTTATTACTTATTATAGTAGTTATTATACTTACGAAGATAACATTTTATACAATATTTTATACAATACATTTTTAACTATATAACTTGGCCTCACAAATAAAACTTTATTGGTATTCATAGAAAAAAAACTAAAAAAATTGAAATTGAAATTATCCATAAACAGCTCAAAACGAGTCAAAATATTTTGAAAATTTTATGAAGTATAGGAATTGATATAATAAACATTTAGTGAAATTTTCATGTATCTACAGTTATTCGTCTTTGAATTACAAAAAAATCTTAGATTTAAAAAGATAATTTTTTATGAATTTCTAACACAAATTTATTGAAACATTTTCGTGAATTTTACGCATGTTGTGAATATTTAACTTTAATTGGTTATAAAAAAAAATTATGACTATAGATTTTTAATATTTTTCATCTGTCTTTGAAACAATATATTAGGAGCTGTCTATTAAATTTTCAAGTTTTTTTGCCCAACACATAATATTTTATTGATATTTATAGAATAAAAAACTGAAAAAATTGGAAACTGAAAATATCCGTAAACAGCTCAAAATAAGTCAAAATATTTTTAAAATGTCATGATTTATAGAAAATTCTAATATAAACATTCAGTCTATATTACATATTGGTATCTACGGTCATTTGTTTTAGAGTTACATCAAAACCCAAAATCGATTTTGTCGAAAACCGATTTTGCTTAAGAATTCCCGTTTTTCCTTAATTTTTCTTTTATTTTTCACGGCACTTTTGAAAACTATTTGGAATTTTTTACTTTTGACTCCCCCAAAGTACAGAAAAGATACTGTTGAAGAAATCTAAACATTTTTACCGTCTTAAAAAGTGATGACAGTCACAGAGACAAAATAAATACATAATAAGACACATCATTGTAAAATTCATCGAGCGCTCAGAATCTAAAATATCAACTGAGATGAAAACACGTCATAATGGTTTACATTTCGAATGCATGGCTGTGCAGCATAAATTACTTGATATATTTTTGTAAGTAAAATTAATTCAAATAAAGTGATAAAAATTGTTTTGCTTTTTAAAATTTTACTTGGTATGCACTATGTATAGACATTATTTGAAGAGCCAAAATAAAAATGTTTAACCTCCTGAGATGGGAAACCATGTGTCTTTATTATTTTCTGGGTTTTTTTTTGTTACCATGGAGTTGTAAGCACACCCTTAATTGCGCTTTTGGTGCTATGCAATTTTTCAAGACAAAAGTTTTGCAAATAAGGGGCCCCAAAATTTGACTCGCACCTGGGCACTTTAATCTCTAGTTGTGGCACTGAGTTAAGCCCCCCAATACCCCCCCCCCCCCAAACATTTCCTATATTTTGTGTTAAGCTTATTCAATATTATCAAAGTAAGGGTTTAGCCGCCCCAAATCCCAAACGCTATTTGCGCTTATATTTTAGAGTTAAGAGGGTAATTTTGAAAATCGTGATATAAAAATTACGCTAATAAATGTTATCAACCTCAGTTTTAGATTTAATCTTGTACAGTTATATTCAGTATCGGTTTTGGAATCCAATAATAAATTGTAATAATAAATTGTTGTTGATTTAAAATTGAAATATATAGGTAGGTACATCCTTTGATGACTCTCTCATCATATCTCTCTGTATATATATGTATAAATGTATAGTATAAATAATTCATGTCAGTAAATTCTAAATTGTTTCAACCTATAAAATACTGTATAGGTATATTATATAATATATATAACTAGCTGCCCGACCTTCCTCCGGAAGAAATTATTTTTTTATAATTTAATTAAAAAATATAAGACTATTTTTTGGCTATACAAATAATATAATATAATTACATATTGTAGTTATTGTTATTGCTAATTTCTGAAAATAATATATCCTACATTTTGAATTCAACCACTGGAGTGGTAAATTTTTTTCTTTTTATTTTAGAATAGAGATAAGGTAGAAAAATATGAAACAATAAATTATTTATTCTATGAATAATATTTATTTCAAATGGAAAAATGCAAGTGCAAACAAATAAATAATTAATAATAATAGATAAACAAACAAACCGGTTTCCTTCGTCACCACAATCAAGTTAGATTCTTATATTATATATAGATAATAATATACCTAACACCAATATGAATACATACCGTAGTTTACACTGTGGTGGCGATTAAACTATAAGATAGTAAAATATAAATATGGTTTATAATAATATATGAGTACCTATCCAATATTATTCTAAGGATAATGGCCCTTATATTATGATGTCTATAAAGGCTATAGCCATATAGGTACTTTTTAACAAACGTCTGGTGCCTTGTGGTCATAGCAGGCGCGGATTCAGGGGGGGGGGCTATGGGTGCTCGGGCACCCCCTGTCGTCTAAGCCACTAATAAAATAAATTTGTATAATAATCTAAATTTTAGATTCTAAAATATAAAGGTGTAAACATTTTTTTTTTAAATTCTGATCGGAGCAATGATGTGTTTTTTTTAAATTTTTTTCTTTGTTTCTGTCATCGCCGTATTTGGGCCTTGGGGCAGTACAACTGCTTCGATTTTCTTCAACAGTATCTCCATCGATGGGAAAGTGAATCTAGTTGGTTCATTCAGAAGGTCAAAATTTAAAATTAAAATAGTTTTAAAAGCGCCGGGAAAAATAAAATTAAAATTATGGAAAACGGGAATTTTTAAACAAAATCGGTTTTCGACGAAATCAATTCTGGTTTTTTGGTGTAACTCAAAAAAAAATAACCAGATACATGGAATTTTCACTGAATGTTTATATTAGCATTTTCTATACACGATAAAATTTTCAAAATATTTATTTTAAACATTTTTAGTTTCTAATTTTATAAGTATTTTAGATTTTGAGTAGAACGATGAATGTATTGATTTTACAATGATGTGTGTTTTTTTTTTTAAATTTTTAAATTTTTTTAAAATTTTAAAATTTATTTTTGTGTCTGTGTAAATTTAAAATCCCCAGTAATAATTACAAGATTCCTTATAAGATTATCTACCTTTATCAAACAAAAAATATCTATAAGAAAGTCAAATTAAATTTTTATGATCGTTTGAAATTCATATTTTTACAACATTTGATATTCACTCGATTTCTCATGTAGCGATTTCCTTATTTTGTTGTAATTCAAAAACGAATAACTGTAGATACATGAAAATTTTACTGAATGTTTATATTAGCATTTCCTATACACCATACAATTTTGAAAATATTTTGACTCTTTTTGAGCTGTTTACGGACATTATCAGTTTTCATTTTTTTTAGTTTTTTTTTCTATAAACATCAATAAAATTTTATTTGTTTGGTAAAAATGCGTGAAAATTTAATGCAAGGCTCCTGATATATTGTTACAATAGCAATTGTAAAATATAAAAATACATAGGCACACATTTTTTTTATAAGCATTTGAAGTTGAAATTTTGACAAAATTTATCAAATTTAAAATTGAATAATTATTTTGTAGTTAAAAATTTATAAAATGTTCAACTTTTATATCTAAAGATTGAAAATTTAAAGCAAGATTCCACGTAAATATTTAATTCTGTTACCAAAAATTCTAAGAAATACATAAGCACAGTTTATTTTTATAGTCATTTTAAGTTCAAATTTGGACGAAATTACATATTAAAAAACCTGGAATAAATATTTTATTTATTTTGTTGTGATTGTAATGATTGTATAATATTATTTGTGGGTACTTGAAACTTCTAAAGTATACTATTATATATCTATGATAGTACCACGGTTTGTTGTTGATGTATAACGCGTTACCTGATGGATATTGTGATATGATTAATTTTGAATTTATTATTAATACCATAGATAAGTATTTAAGATACCTTATACCTAGACTGACATACCGTCTCCGCTCAGAATCGTTTTTCTTATACAGTGATATTATATCATTGAATTCAAATTTAATACTGTCCATTATACAGTGACCCACTTGTAACGTACTGTACAGCAGAGCGACATCCACTTACCCACCTTTTTTTCTATGAATGTCAATAACATTTTAATGTTTGAAAATTTATTTTACATTATTACAATGGCAGTTGAAAAATTTTAAAAACTAAGTCACAATTTTTTCTTATAAGCATTTAAAGTTCAAATGTTGACAAAATACATAAAAATAACGAAAATGCACACGTACAAATTATTTTGAGTTAGAAATTCATAAAAATTTTTATTTTTGAATCTAAAATTATAAAATTTAATACAAGATTTCTCATTAATACCTATGTTTACCTTTATCAAAAAAAAAATATCTACCGGGAAGTTAAATTAAATTTTTACATCGTTATATATTTTCTGGATTTCTCATGTAGGCATGAGTAGGCGTGTACCAAATTTTCTTATTTTCTTGTAATTCAAACACGAATACTTGAAGATATACTTAAAATTTACATCATATATAACATCTTATCAATTCCCATACTTGATAAAATGTACAAAATATTTTGAGCCGTCTTGAGCTGTTTAATGACATTTTATATTTTAAACGCTCAGAACCGTTTTTCTTATACAATGATATTGTATCATTGAATTCAAATTTAACATCATCCATTACAGACTATACTGCAGTGATCCAATTGTAACCTAATGTAAAGCAGAGCGACACCTACTTGCCCACCTTTTTTTTTAGCACCCCCTGTTAAAATCTTCTGGATCCGCGCCTTATGGATCTTGGCCATAGGTACCTTTTTTTTTTTTTTTTGTGATGGTATCACGGCGCTACAGGGGGGCACTTCACCCGTTAGGGCCGTCCTTCCCCCTTGGCCATAGGTACCTAATAGTAGTACAATAAAATCACATGTTTGTATTTTTAATTGTAAACATTATACTGTCTTTTATTTTTCATCAGATGAGCGCCATTATTTTAATTTGTAGATACTCAAAGTTTATTATCAATTTCAGTTATTTATTTTTAAAATTTAATATAATATTAACAAGTGTTATACATTATATACATTATGGCGTATTTTGTTTTTAAATTAGAAAATATTAGGCATTTCGTGTAAATGGAACTATGTTAATGATAATGTTTGACTATTTATACAAAACAATAATCTTTACAAAAAAATATTACTTTATGTTTTTTTTTAATTGGAAATATTATTAAATCAAAATTAAAATATGACAATTGATTTTTAAATAAGAATTAAGTGGAAAAATTAACAAGTTTTAAAAATGATATATAAAGGTATCAGTTCTTTTTAATAAAGTTCCATTCAGCCATAATAATTTATCAGGTTTAATATCCAATATTTAATATTTATAGCTACAAAATCAAAAATATAAGATTCTATTGAAAAACTAAAATATGCTAAT
>NC_042494.1:70155307-70158847 GCF_005508785.2 Acyrthosiphon pisum | reverse complement strand
GTACTTTGGGGTCAAAGTAAATTTTCATAGTTTCAAAAGCGCCGTGAAAAATAAAAGAAAAATTAAGGAAAACGGGAATTTTTACGCAAAATCTGTTTTCGAGAAAATTGATTTTGGTTTTTGGTGTAACTTTAAAACGAATGACTGTAAATACATACAATTTTCACTGGTTGTTTATATTTCCATTTTCTATACATGATAAAATGTTCAAAATATTTTGGTTTGTTTAGAGCTGTTTACGGACAATTTCAGTTTCCAATTTAATTAGTTTTTTTTTCTATGAATGTCAATAAAACTTTATTTGTTGAATAAAAATACTTGAAAATTTAATACAAGGCTCCTACTATATTGTTACAATGACATTTGAAAAATATTAAAAATTCTTAGTCACAGTTTTTTTTTATTAGCATTTAAAGTTCAAAAATTGACAAAATATGTAAAAATCACGAAAATTAGCAAATTATTTTGAGTTAAGAATTCGAAAAACTTTTTCTTTTTAAATCCAAGATTTGAAAATGTATTACAAGATTCCACATAATATTGTCTACCTTTATCAAAAAAAAAAAAAATGTCTACAAGAAAGTCAAATTAAATTTTTATGAGCGTTGGAAATTCATATTTTTACAACATTTGATATTCACTTGATTTCTCATGTGACGATTTTCTTATTTTATTGTAATTAAAAAACGAATGATTGTAGATACTTAAAAATGTCACTGAATGTTTATATAAGCATCTTCTATATACGATAAAATTTTGAAAATAATTTGACTTTTTTTTGAGTTGTTTACAGCATGGTCAGTTTTCAGTTTTTTTAGTTTTTTTTTCTATAAATATCAAAAAAGTTTTATCTGTTGGGCCAAAAAGTTTAAACATTTAATACAAGGCTCCTGATTTATTGTTACAATAGCAGTTGAAGAATATTAAAAATACATAGGCACAATTTTTTTTTATAAGCATTTAAAGATCGAATTTTGACAAAATTTATCAAATTTTAATTTGCATAATTGTTTTGTAGTTAAAAATTTATAAAATGTTCAACTTTTGTATCTAAGAATTGAAAATTTAAAACAAGATTCCACGTAAGTAATTAATTCTGTTACCAAAGAATCTAAAAAATACATTTACACAGTTTATTTTTATAGTAATTTTAAGTTAAAATTTGGATGAAATTACATATTAAAAAACCTGGAATAAATATTTTATTTATTTTGTTGTGATTGTAATGATTGTATAATATTATTTGTGGGTACTTGAAACTTCTAAGTATACTATTATATATCTATGATAGTACCACGGTTTATTGTTGATGTATAACGCGTTATACCTGATGGATATTGTGATATGATTAATTTTGAAATTTATTATTAATACCTATTATTGGTCAATTTTTTTTTTAATACCATAGATAAGTATATAAGATACCTTATACCTAGACTGACATACCGTCTCCGCTCAGAATCGTTTTTCTTATACAGTGATATTATATCATTGAATTCAAATTTAATACTATCCATTATACAGTGACCCACATGTAACGTACTATACAGCAGACCGACATCCACTTACCCACCTTTTTTTCTATGAATGTCAATAACATTTTAAAGTTTGAAAATTTATTTTACATTATTACAATGGCAGTTGAAAATTTTTAATAATTAAGTCACAATTTTTTCTTATAAGCATTTAAAGTTCAAATGTTGACAAAATACATAAAAATAACGAAAATGCACACGTGCAAATTATTTTGAGTTAGAAATTCATAAGATTTTTTATTTTTGAATCTAAAATTATAAAATTTAATGCAAGATTTCTCATTAGTACCTATGTTTACCTTTATCAAAAAAAAAAATATCTATCGGGAAGTTAAATTAAATTTTTACATCGTTATATATTTTCTGGATTTCTCGTGTAGGCATGAGTAGGCGTGTACCAAATGTTCTTATTTTCTTGTAATTCAAAGACGAATACTTGAAGATATACTTAAAAATTACATCATATATAACATCTTATCAATTCCCATACATGATAAAATGTACAAAATATTTTGAGCCGTCTTGAGCTGTTTAATGACATTTTAAATTTTAAACGCTCAGAACCGTTTTTCTTATACAATGATATTGTATCATTGAATTCAAATTTAACATCATCCATTACAGACTATACTGCAGTGATCCAATTGTAACCTAATGTAAAGCAGAGCGACACCTACTTGCCCACCTTTTTTTTTAGCACCCCCTGTTAAAATCTTCTGGATCCGCGCCTTGGCCATAGGTACCTAATAGTAGTACAATAAAATCACATGTTTGTATTTTTAATTGTAAACATTATACTGTCTTTTATTTTTCATCAGATGAGCGCCATTATTTTAATTTGTAGATACTCAAAGTTTATTATTAATTTCAGTTATTTATTTTTAAAATTTAATATAATATTAACAAGTGTTATACATTATATACATTATGGCGTATTTTGTTTTTAAATTAGAAAATATTAGGCATTTCGTGTAAATGGAACTATGTTAATGATAATGTTTGACTATTTATACAAAACAATAATCTTTACAAAAAAATATTACTTTATGTTTTTTTTTAATTGGAAATATTATTAAATCAAAATTAAAATATGACAATTGATTTTTAAATAAGAATTAAGTGGAAAAATTAAAAAGTTTTAAAAATGATATATAAAGGTATCAGTTCTTTTTAATAAAGTTCCATTCAGCCATAATAATTTATCAGGTTTAATATCCAATATTTAATATTTATAGCTCAAATCAAAAATATAAGATTCTATTGAATAACTAAAATATGCTAATAAACCCTACTGAAAAAAATATTCCTTGGCAAACAACTGTTATTGACTCTGTTATCACTCTGTATACATACTAAATACTAATATATATATCATAATATTATTAAGTATTTTAATTTTTTTTTAAATTTTTTTCCCAAAATTAAAATTTAGGTATGGATTCGAATTCGGGATCTGGAAACAACTTCTTTGAAGCTGTGCAAGGTTGGTTGCCGTTTAAATGATTCAGTGGCAATTATAAAAACAAAAACTATCTACGACTATCATATATCCATCCGCAAGGTTATCAAAATCATTTGAATTATTAATTACTGATTAGTGATAAGTGATACTGTACATCAATAAGGTTGAAATTATATTCATCATAATATATTTTTATATTTCAATACGATTTACAAGCGTAATAGTTGTTTACTTGTTTGTATATATAATTAATAATAATTAATATAAAAATATATATATAATAATGTATCAATGGTTAAAAAAGGTGGGTAAGTAGATGTCGCTCTGCTGTACAGTACGTTACAGGTGGGTCACTGTATAATGGATAGTATTAAATTTGAATTCAATGATATAATATCACTATATAAGAAAAACGATTCTGAGCGGAGACGGTATGTCAATCTAGGTATAAGATATATTATATACTTATCTATGGTATTAAAAAAAAATTGACCAATAATAGGTATCTATATTAAATTCCAAATTAATCATATCACAATATCC
>NC_042494.1:70137511-70155257 GCF_005508785.2 Acyrthosiphon pisum | reverse complement strand
ATATTTTTACAACATTTGATATTCACTTGATTTCTCATGTGACGATTTTCTTATTTTATTATAATTAAAAAACGAATGATTGTAGATACTTGAAAATTTCACTGAATGTTTATATAAGCATCTTCTATATACGATAAAATTTTGAAAATAATTTGACTTTTTTTGAGTTGTTTACAGCATGGTCAGTTTTCAGTTTTTTTAGTTTTTTTTTCTATAAATATCAAAAAAGTTTTATCTGTTGGGCCAAAAAGTTTAAACATTTAATACAAGGCTCCTGGTTTATTGTTACAATAGCAGTTGAAGAATATTAAAAATACATAGGCACAATTTTTTTTTATAAGCATTTAAAGATCGAATTTTGACAAAATTTATCAAATTTTAATTTGCATAATTGTTTTGTAGTTAAAAATTTATAAAATGTTCAACTTTTGTATCTAAGAATTGAAAATTTAAAACAAGATTCCACGTAAGTAATTAATTCTGTTACCAAAGAATCTAAAAAATACATTTACACAGTTTATTTTTATAGTAATTTTAAGTTAAAATTTGGATGAAATTACATATTAAAAAACCTGGAATAAATATTTTATTTATTTTGTTGTGATTGTAATGATTGTATAATATTATTTGTGGGTACTTGAAACTTCTAAGTATACTATTATATATCTATGATAGTACCACGGTTTGTTTTTGATGTATAACGCGTTATACCTGACGGATATTGTGATATGATTAATTTTGAATTTATTATTAATACCTATTATTGGTCAATATTTTTTTAATACCATAGATAAGTATATAAGATACCTTATACCTAGACTGACATACCGTCTCCGCTCAGAATCGTTTTTCTTATACAATGATATTATATCATCGAATTCAAATTTAATACCATCCATACAGTGGCCCACTTGTAGTCTTCTGTACAGCAGAGCGACATCCACTTACCCACCTTTTTTGTTATTGGGTACCTATTGAATTTATTTAGATGTACCTAAACTTGGTAGTTGCTTGTGTAGATTAGTTTTTATGAATAATGAGTGAAGATTTTGTTCTATTATATTTATACATATTTGTTTGTTACCTTCTCGGCATAAAAGTATAAACATAGCCTAGCTTACATAGTCAGATTTCGTTAATTTTTTTTTTATTTTAAAAGAAGAGAACAGTTTTCAGGTCTGATCAAATCCTTATTTTCAAAATTATAATTACAGAAATAAAATAAACATTTTGAATAATGCATAATATTTGTTATTTTTCAAACGTAATTTTCTAGCACTATTTAAAAAATAATATTTTCAGTTTCAATTAATTTATTACCTATCTATTATTATTATACAAAGATACGACAAAGGGAAATTTAATATTATCAGACTTTTGTTGTGTTAACAACTATTGTGGTACGATTACTTAAATATTTAATACATTGTTTATTAACATCATCGTTCTCTAAATATTTTTAGGATGGTTTTTATTGACTGAGCTTCAGATTTGCTTTTATTTTGTCTTACAATCACATTTTTCAACCCTTCTTTTATCCATTGCTTAAACTGAATTACTTAATTATTATTTCAAAAACTACGTTACTAGATTAATGATAATATACCACTTACCTCACTGAGTTATTCTGTTTGAAATGCATGATAAGGATAACTAATAAAAATAATAAAATAATAATAGGATTTATTTTATTTATTTTTCGTTGGAAATTAGTTACCCATTATAGTAACCAAATTAGTATTTAACTCCCAGTGTTTCACACATTTTCCACGTATACCTTCCGTAAAGAAGTTTCATTTAAAAAAGTGTTCAAAATCCTACATACCTATCAACGAAGAGTGAGAGTTTTTATTGTGAAGTAATTTTTCTTGATATAATACACCCCTGTGACACCCTAAACAGGTATACCAACCAAAATATAAATAATATATAATTAAAATATTTCAAATTTTATAGTATTGTAATAGAATTGATTGAAAAACCGACTCTACACTCTAGAAAAGAGTAGGTATATTGTGTCCCTCAGTTTTTTTTTGGTTACACGAGTAGTGTCCGCGGTGGATTTTTGTGGGATACCTACTGATGCACGAGTTGTGTCTTGACGAAAAAAGTTAGTTTACAAAAATTTTGTGTTAGTAAATTTAAATAGGTAGAGAAATTTTTCCATTACAATGTAATATACCCATATGCCCATATTATACATATATTTTATACACAAGAATAAAATATGTTATTTCGTCATCTTTATATATTTAACTATATCTGTCCCACCCAGCGTTGCCTGTGCCAAAGATTTGTTTTTATAAATATATATATGTAAAATTATGTACATGCCCTATTTCAACTAATTATTATAATAGTAATCTCTATTTAAGTATTTTAGTTTTCCTTATATATTATAAGGATAACGTGACTGACTGATCTATCAATGCACAGCCCAAAGCACAGGACGGACCGGGCTAACATTTGGCATACATATAGCTATTATGACGTAATCGTCCGCTAAGAAAGGATTTTTTGAAATTCAATCCTTTAAGGGGAAAAGGGGGTTGTAGGAATACAATAGTGGCGCCATCTGTCCAGTAAAATAATATTTAGTTAATCTTTTACAATTTCACATTTTTAACGCGTTTGTTTCATTTTTCACTATATGACAAAACATATGAACGTGAAATTTGGAATTATTGTTCCTCTGATGTTCTAGATGTGCTTGGAAATAGCCAAGTTCATTTTGTGAGCTAAAAAAATTATATGTGAGCTACCCTTTAGCTACCTATATAGGCTTAGCTATTAAAAAACAGCTATAATAAACACCCTCTGAGTATCAAGGAATCTATGTATAATTCTAATGATAATGGCTCAGTAGTTTTTGAGGCTATTAACTTAACGGATAAACCAACAAAAATATAAAAAAAAACTAAAAATAATATAACTAAATATATAAAATATAGCGCTATATAGGTGAATCTTAGTTGTAGTGTATCTCAGTTCACGGGAAAATCGGCGTCGGTGTGCCTCGGTGCCTTGCTTTGTAAACTTTACCGAGATTGACTATTTTCCTGTGGTGGATTCAAACTACTCTCTAAACTATTCTGATATCTCTAAAAACCATTTTATATGTTCACAAAATCGGTCTAGTATACCTCTAACCTAACCCACCACCTTTATATATGCCACTTAATAAGTGGCTAAGTATTCTATATATACATACTATAGTAATTCTATATAAATCATAAATGTACCAGGTACCTATACATTAAACCTACCGAGTTCACCCTCACTCACCATATATAAATCATAAATATATTTAGCTAGAGAGCCTATATATTCTTTTATAGGCTCTCTATATCTAGCCATCTAAAACTCAAGACTGAAATATACGAATATGGCGATGGTTATTGTATTATTATAATTTATATGTATTAAACTAGAAGTGTCTTTTTATATGTGATTATTATAATACAGTTTATTGTGATTTGTATTCGCTACAGTTCACTATATTAAATACAATATTTTTCATTTTTCCAAATTATGTATGGGGGCCATATATATATATATATATATAGGTATACATTGTTGTATATACATAGATATAATATCTATTGTATCATAGACGAAAATTGAGGGGGTTAGGGAGGGGGCAAAGCCCCCCCCAAAAAAAAAACATGGGACATACAATTTTAAAATGCTATATTGCAATGGTCTGCTTGCCTTTAATATATTTAGCCCCCCCAAGTCAAAAGTTGAAATTGCGCCTATGATGGTGTTGGTATAGACCTATATACCTACCATGAACTAAAATAAGATATATCTATTCACTTGTAAGCTATTTGATGATATATTGATATTGAATATAGGTACTAATAAGTACTAACTGAGTAAATTATTTTCATTTTGGTTGTTGTTCAGTTTATTGCTGTTGATTATGTTGTACAAGACGCAATAGTCTAGTAGTCACAATAGTATATTGTTCAATGGTTATATATCTATTAGGCTATTAGGGCGCAATCCCAAAGCTAAGGACTATGACCGTTAAATAGAATTGAACTATTGTGCTATCGCATGTGTGTCACACTGTCACCCATGGTTATTCAACCATTATAATATTTAAACCACTAAAAATATAATATGAATTCACTATTTGGAGAGGAGTGAAAAATGTTTTGGTTGATGGTTAAAAATATTGAATGTAAATCAAGGAAAAAAAGTTTATGCCTCCACTGTGTCTGTGTGTGCGTATATTAATTAATATTATAATATATAATATATTAGGTATAATACAATAATATTATGTTCCTATATAAATGTAGGTACTATATAGATTTGTAAAACACTAAGATCCATGTAAAACTTTGGTTAGATCTTAGGTAATCCTTAAAGTAATGTATGTTGAAGTTCTCGATCCATAGGATAAATGAACGTAACCGTATGGACTGGGAGGCAATTGGACGTAAAAATAACAATAACAAATCAATCAATAAAAATATCAGTACTGAAAACACAGTATCAAAAACAGTTATTTATATTTATTATAATTCGTTAAAAATTAATACAAATTAATATAAAAAAAAAAATGATTTATTATAATACACCAAATAGATCAGAATTAAAATATTTAAAGAAAAATTAAATTAAATATTTTGAGTGATTCTACTTAAAAATTATGTTATAGTTCTGGTTTATATTTAAATAATTATAAAATGAATGATAATGTATTAAACACAACAGTTGAACAGTGTACTTTATAATCAATAATGGTATTGTATCCTATCGTACTTTACAGTTTATAATATTATTATTGAATATTACGTACTATCGAATTTTATAATTTTTACGTAGAATCAGCCAAAATATTTGACTTTATACGTACCTATCATAAAATCTTGATTCAATTTGTATAATAGTATAAATATAAATAATATGAATAAAAATAACTGTTTTTGATATTGTATTTTAATTTTTAGCAAGTACCTAATAATAAATAACTTTTTTTAATATTAATTTTTAACGAATCATAATAAATATAAATCACTGTTTTGGATATTGTATTTTAATTATTTCTTTTTACTAGGTACTTACATTTTTATTGATTGATTTAGGTATTATATTTTTTTTTTATGTCCAATTTCTCCCACGTCAAATCGGCTGCATCCAAATGGCTACATCTATTTATCCCTATTCGCGAAACCATAGTTCTCTTGACTGTCACCGAAAGATGTCACCACGCACGTCCATACGACACACTCCACGCGCAATTTAATCGGTAGCGGACGTGATTTCGGCGGTTCGGCGAAACATGGTATTAAAGCTCAAAAGCTTAGTGACTAGTGAGAACACAGTGGATAAATAATATAATCTATAAACATATTATATTATAATAATTATTATAATAACCAATGCAGTAAAAAAACCTGCTCAACCCACTGCAATAATTTATAGCCACCCCTTTCACACTGCAACTGCACTATTTTGGTATGCGCCGGCCTAAAGTAGCATTATTGTCTATTGATATGGTATTTGGCAGTAACTACTAACTTGGATAATTATAAATATTTTACGTCTTGTTAATTAGATAATTGCTTGGAATCCTAGCGTAGAAACAATTTCATCTCAACTAGAAAATAATATGGTCCAACCAACATTCCTAAAGTTCGACAGCTATTTGTTTGAAATTGCCCACCCCATGGTAACCATAACACTCCTATTTAAGACGGAAATTTGGGGGGTGGGGGAGGGCTTGAGTGGGCTTAGTCCTCTCAAAACGTACAAACAGAAAAGTTAGTAGATACATATTACATCATATTATGTAATTTATTTTACTTATATTAATTTCGAAGGGGCTAAATTTTCTGTTTGTACGTTTTGAGAGGGTTAAGGTCCCTCAACCCCCCCCCCAAATTTCTACCTATGTCTATTTTGATACACATAATCACACCTATAATACGGCTATACCTTTAAATTGTTGGTATTCTTGTCGTATGCGGCTTACAGACTACGACAGTAAGTCCATACGTTTCTATATACATATACTATCTACCACATGTTTCTATATACATATAATATATCAATAGACAATAAATACATAAATGTAGAAACTATTATAGAAAGAATACTAATAAAAAAAAAATATTATAATATATACCGTTTTTCTGCGAAAACTGGGTACACTATCTATAACTCGGGTAACATATACATATTTTGTCTGCGTCACTCTGCGGGAGATTGATAATCAAATAGTTTAGTTTCATATCCAGCAAACAGAATTCAAAAATATGATTTATGAATAGAGTACTAACTACTGAGTAATAAGGGTAATTGTATTATACAGTGTACCCTGTTTTCGCGAACATACGGTACATTTGACAACAACAAAAAGTGTACCGGAAAATCAAATTATTTTTTTTATGAGTGTTTGAAGTTCACATTTTTATAGCATTGGAGATTCTGTAGGTTTCCTATCTGTAATTTAAAGAAATAAAGAATCATCATCAAATTATTTTCTTATTTTGTTGTATAATACAAAAACAAATAATCGTTAAACCGTATAGTCAACATTTTTTGAATAGTCTTGAGCAATTTATCGACATTATAAATTTTTATTTTTTTTTAGTTTTTTTGTTAAAATTTAATGTGTCAATGCAATTCTTTTCGTTGTGTCAAAAAGCTTGAAAATGTGTTACAAGGTTCTTCATAAGTTGTTTTAATAGCAGTTGAAAAATATTAAAGGTACATTATAGATACGATTTTTTTTACAAACATTTAAATTTTAAGCTTTAAAGTGCATATATGAACAAAATTCGACAAAATCTCAGTGTCCACAAGGATCCTCCTATTTATTTAATAACGTATAGGTATCATAGAATTTTCCTCTGACTAAATAATTAAATTTAAAATAATGTTTGGTTTAATCGTTGATCCACCGTTGATTCGATAAAAATGCTCGGTATAGTTGAGTGGTAGTCGATAGATTAGAAGTTAAGTGTGCGGCAGCTGGCAAAAAGTACACAACAAGATTACAAGAATACCAAATTTTTCAGCTGACCTTATGGTTAACTTAACTTTTTAATAATTTAATAAAAATATACTCTCCTGTTATACTATCTCAAATTCTTTTCAAATTTACCATTTCGTTTCTCAAGTTATCCTTTTCCTATTCACATCCTTATGTCACTTACTAATTAGGTATGACGAAAATTAACTACTCCGTCGACCGTCGTTGAATGTTGCAAGCTACTTTGTACAAAATATATATATCCTTCTTTTTCTTATTAAAATAATTTAATAACTTTGCCTAACTACTTAAACCAATTTATATAATTATTGTATTAATTATTATATTTAATTTTTAAAAGTTGTATCTATGGCATTTATTGTCAAAAAAAAATTATTGTTATAATAAGTAAAATAAAATGCGGTGAGGGGATTGAATCCATGGACCATATAACTGAAAATTGTTACTTTTTAACACAAACATGTTGTACGATGTTGTAGAACGGACAACGGTAAAACGTTGGTGGTGGATAAACAAACTAAAAAATATTTATTAGAAAATGTATTATTCAAAAATTATTCAAATAAAAGTGTCGCACTTTCCCTGCTACGGGGGTAAGTGCAAAACCGGTACTTTCAATACAATTTTATACAAGTTATTCCTTAGCCGGGGCAAGCACCATAAACAATCTTCAAACAATTTCCGCTAAAAGAATTCAATTATTTTAATTTTATCGAGATTATTATATTAGTTTTTTTCAGTTTTGAATTTTGGTTGATTTAATTTAACACATATTCAAAGTTTAATTGTCAACTATTTACATATATAAAGATGAATATTTGTAACTCATAAATATTTTAGTCACAAATAATGTTTATTAAATCTTTTTAACTATTTAACAAAATAAGGCATGTTGTACTTTCCCAATGCGTATAATCGGCTAATATTCATTTGTATCATACTGCAATTAGCATAATTCATAAATAAAATAGTATTATAAATATAAAATAACATTTATTTACCTAATTAGAAATTATTTTGAGCAGTTTAGGCGGGTTAACTAGACCGTTGAATTATCGTCGATTTAAAAAAATACGAGTAAATAACTGATTAGCTTTTTGAATAGTGACAACTGCTGATTTGATATCCTAAAGTGTAACCGCGACATTATACAACATTATACCGCGACATTATACAACATTCCAGGGTTTTTTTAATGATTTTTTCTGACTGCGCAAACTTATTCCTACTCTTGGGTTATAGTAGGGAATTTGTCTACTCAGATCAAACTCTACGGACTGTTGGACTGTCAGGAGCGGCTCCAGAGCCCCCCCCCCCCCCCCCAAAAAAAGCTGTATTTCTAAACAATTGTATACTGTTTAACACAAAGTTACAAAAAAAAATCATTGACATTTTCTGAAAATTATGACTATTGGTCACCCCCTAATCAAGTCTCTGGAGCCACCCCTGTGATCTGTGCCGGCTATACCTAGTTCGTACTAACCTACTGTCTACTGTATAGTGTATACTGTACTATATACATTTTTTATTTTCATAAGACTGCATATAGATTATAGGTACTCAGAAACGATATGTAAAAACATATAAATCCTGACTCTCTCATGAATCATGATATACCAAATAAATCATTTTATATTAATGCACTATTTTTATTATAAATTTGTAAATAATATTTTTCAAATTTCGTTTGTAAATATAAGTAATAATACTTACTAAGTGATATTTACTTGAAATAGATAATTTGTAATAATAATTGTTTATAAAAATAAATACAATGAATTACGACTAGGTACCTAATTTCTTTATAATTTTTGTAATATACTTTTACATCAAATAATAGTCATGATGATGATTTTGACTGAATGCAAATGCGTCTAGACCACTACAACTTTTACAATGAAAAATGTTTAGGATATGTTTAAGTAAAAATACTTTAATTGGTTCAACTAAAAAAACTTAAGTTATTATATGTGTTACCATTTAAGTCTGTACATAAAAATATCTATTGTATATATAATTAAAAACTTTGAATCCTTTCTGGATATGAAAATGTTATAATTAAAAGAGAAAATAGGGCATTTGATGTCAGAATGGAATATTCTAGAAAAGCGTTTAGTCAAAAATTCATAGATTATCTGGGTCCAAAAACTACAAGTTAATGCCAGTAAATATAAAAAGGGACATATTCTATACAGAAGGAAATCGTATAACTATAAATGAAAAAAAATTCAGATTTGGTTATTTTCAATACTTGAATAAATAATAAGAAATTATATTTAACTGTTGTAATTTAATATTAATTATAAGTATTCTAATTGTATAGATTGATTATTCAGTTCTTGTCGCTTTTCTCATTTATAATTAAATTGTTCATATTATGTTATATAACTCTAACTCTCTACTACCATCAGTCACCACAAGCATGTGCTTAAAGGTGGTAGATATTTTTTTTTATTTAAAAAAAAAATAGTATAATAATGAATAATATAGACAATTTTTAATTTTAATAGAAATTTTTTTTTTTTTTTTGAAGCTTAGTCAATTATTATTTTATAATATACAATAAAATATATCATCCTAAAATTCTTTTTTTGCACTGCACAAAGTAAAAATTTTCACTGCACAAATTGTGTCTCACTGCACACTAAAATAACCCTGCAACATTCGATTACTATTAAACTTCGTAATCTTCATGAAATCAACTTTAAAGTTGAAAGATTGTATTTTTTATAACCCGATTAGGCACTATCCCCGTTAGGCTTTTATCTCACGTCCTCATCTGACCTTACAATATTTTTCTCATGGTATTTGTGCCTATTATTTGCCAATCCGTCTGTCGTTGTTTCAGTTACCACGATTGGATATCGTGGAACGTTCAAATGACAATTTATACACACAAACTTTTTTTTTTTAATTTAAAAATATATATTTATAGTCTATACGACAAGGCATAATAAGTAAGTGTGGTGACATTTAATAACATTAATTGTAGAGTAGGAAGGCTCCCGCAGTGCCACCCGAGTACCTGACAAGAAATCAACGGACAAAGATCGGAGAGTTTTGATGGGTGAGACGCATAAATTTAAAATAAAAAGTTCACTTGACAGGAAATTTGGGATTCTGGAACTTGTCTATATTTATCTAATTTGTGTACCTACGTCGTAACTGCATCGACGATAGCTTTTTGGAGGTAATTGACCCAAACAATTGTAGGTGGGTGTACAAATATTTTTATACTGAACTTTTGCTATCATTATTGAATAGGTAAGTAGTATGTTTATTTTAATTCAGTGTAATATGGACATGTATATTTTACTGATTTACTTTAGGATTCAGCACACGGATAAAAAAAGCATACTATACTGTTGTGTGACGTAATAGGGGAACTGGGAAGATACAGGGCCGTATTTAAGGGGGGCGCTGGGTACAACTGCCCCGGGCACCAGTATTTTAGGGGTGCCAAAATGTTGTGTTCAGAAATTTGTTTACTTGTGAATTATTAAAATTTTATGATTTTAATTATTTTAATAACAGTATTATATAATATAATTTAGTATAATACTATTATATAATATATTATAGTATTATGCTGTTTGAAACTTTTATAATTAATATTAATTTGCACAGTTTTATATAATTTTATTTTATTTATTCATGAAGTACTTACTTAAATATGTTTTAAAAAATAGCTTATATGATGAATTATAAGCTAGGTTTAAGTGACATAAATTCAAATGTATCTATGCGGAGAGAGGATCAAGCAATTACTAAACAATATTTTTAAAACGAGCACACATTGTAAAACAAATATTCTTTTCTATATTCAAAATCTAAAAAGTTAATGAGGACCTATCTACTATATTTTCCGTGGGTAGGCCCCTTAGAGGGTAACAATTTTTTTCCACCGGGGCTTAGGGGGCGCCAATTTTTTTATGCACCAAGGCGCAAAATGTCTAGATGCGACACTGGGAAGATATTAAGTATGTTGTATACTTGTATGCGTAGGGCATCAATTGGAAGTTATATATTATTAAGTCATACAACATGTTATAATAACAAGTTACATTAATACGTTAATTTTATAATGAAAAAAAAAATTAAAACTATTCATATTGGTAGGTTTTGTTTTTATGAGTGGGTGGTTGGGTACTGGGTAGCTTTAATATTTGCCCTTATGGATAAAAATATTTTCGTGACGTCACTGATCGTAACTCGCAAGTGTGTATCACGCGTCGCACATCAATAAAGTTAGAAAATAGAAATTGAATTTCGGCAGTACTACTTAATAATATATATTACATAGTAGTGTATCGAGTATCGACACGACACGCACAAACGCGGGCTCAGGCACACACACTCTCACCCCTACGCGCAGTATGTCGTTAAGTCGTTAATTATTCGAAAATGCATTTCCGATAGACGCGTTTCGCCGATCAAAACAAAAAACGAGGGAATTATAATCAATAAAATTCACTAACAATAATAATAATAAAGCAGAGATTGGAATTTGGATATCATCCGAGTGAGTATGATTGGAGCAACAGTCATTATTATATATCCTATACTAAAATAATTTATAAAATTGTATTATACAAAATATATACGGTATAATATTATTTTGATTTTTGTCTGTGTAGTGCGTATGTACACAGTATTATATATATACATTACACACACATAATAATAATAATATGTTGTACGACGGTTTACGGCGTCGGCGGCCATAAATCGTTGGCACCACTGTAAACGGGTCGGCACGGTGGCGCGCGCACGAGGTGCGTGCGCGCGCGACGAGTTTTTGATGTTTGGACGATGTTCCGTTGGTGGGGTGGTGGGAGCGACCCGACCGACGTGAACACACTGTGTGCTATGACGAACGGTCTGCTCCGCCGGATCGCCTTGTGAATAAATATTCGACTTTTCCCCGGTTTTCCGCTGGCCGATCGGTTTGTTTTTTGTTTTTCTCCTTTTCCTTCTTGTCGCTGCTCGTCACCACCGCGCTCGCCTGCGCCGGGCGGCCCCGAACGACAACCGCGCACCGGAACGCACGGGCGAAACACGCCGCCGCCGCCGACGTTGCACGTTATTTATTTTGTTTTTATTTCGTTGTTTTATTTTTTTTTTTCTTCTTTCACTCTTCCCGACGCGCACACGACCGCCGATCGGTTGTCGCCATTTTTGTGTTTGCCGCTCGTGTGTATGCGCCGGCTGTGCTTATCGTGTGTGCCCCTAATAAACGTACAAATCTCGTGGCCGTTTTTCGCGCTCTGACGAACGTCCGTGTAGTTTGCTGGTGGTCCGGCCGCCGGGCGACACGATACGGGACGCGCGCCGCTGACTGGACTGTGGTGCTGTTGCCGCCACCGCCGCTCCTGCTTGCGACGACGCCGCCGCCGCCTCAGCGTACGTGCGAGTAGCAGCGCGGGGTGTGCGCGTCCGTCACAGATCCACCGCGGCTTAGATAACGGCCGCCGCCGGTGATAACGATGCACGGGCCGCCGACGACGACGACGTGAAAATATGCTCGCGGACGACCAGCGCTGACAAGCAGCCAGCGCGCGTGTTCCCCGGGTCCTACCACTGCGCTCCGTGCGCGGCACGCGTGGCCCGCCACCGCCGCCGACGTAACTCCGCACACGTTCCCAGCACATCCGGCAGGCATGGCCAACGTCCTGAACAAAGATCCGGCCAACTACGCAAGGGAAAAGGCCAGCTTCCTCAGGGACTTGCAGCACTTCCACGACACCAGAGGGTAAGCGCACCACTGCAGCGGCCATTCTAGACGCTTGTTATTCGCACCCTCCCCTTAACGTCACTGAACCATCACGCTGTACCTCCACGGGTTTTTGTCGTTCCGGCACTCCGCTACCCTTCTATCCACGAGCCACCGCGTCGTTTGTCAAGTCCCGTCCACGTTTCCCTCCAAAATGCCTAGACGGACGCGTACGATTCCCTGGCGATTGCATCTCTACCGCATCAGGTGCTCCAAAGCGCGTTACTTGTTTTCCTATGCACGACCATCCCATATACCTAACTACAGTTGTCTGAAGAGTTGGCGTATTTAAGTTTGGTGACGTTGTAACGACAATGTCCACTTTAGGTACTATAGTTACTCAACGGCTTATATTTAGAAATAATCTGATAATAATGTGTGATGAGGGTGGGGAGGATACCCGGCTTTTTAAATATCCTTCGACAGTAGTTATACATATTAACCGTAACATAATTTGCTACTAAATAGTTGTCGAGATAATGTTCTTGGGAAAAATGTTTTTTTCAGTGACAGATGTAGGAGGTCAAGTCATCTAGGGCCCCTATTAAGTTTAATAATGCGCTCGAAAAACTACATACCGACCACCGACGACAACGGTTGGATATTTTTTTATTGATGAAGCACAGTGGTGACACCAGTCTGTCCTCGTTTTGATCTTTACAAATAGTAGTCGTTACTCGTTAACGTCACTTTGTAATTAGCCATTTCTCGAGAACGAGTTGGTTTCAGTCCCAAACGTTATAATCGTTGTTCTCCCGCAGATCAAAATCCTTCCGTGATTCCTCAGAATAACCAACCGTTCCAACTACTACTACAGTTATCATATTACTAATATTACGTGTATATTTGTTAAAAGTTTACAAATTTATGAAACGACCAACAGTGTTATCGATAGTGTTTAATTGTATTGGTTAGCTATTATTGTTCTTTTTTAATTTTTTCGAACACAACGAGAATTTGTCTCACTTTTTTGGTTTACTGGCCGTCAAAATTTTACCATCTATCTTCCTGTCCTGTGCACAGTTTACTGCGTTTCACGGTTGTGAAAAATATAAAAAATTTTCTACAAAGCTAACTATCGTAATATTGCTCTGAGATATCAATTACTTTCCCTCTTTGTTAGATTAGATACCTATTATTGATAAATTTGGTACCTACCAATGTCTGTGGACAAACCCTAATTATTTTTAGAGTAACTAAAAACTTAATACTTACCTATTCAATTGATGCCTTTTCTCGTCTCTTTTTGTTTTAAATAAAATATAGTTTAATGTATCTAAACGGAGTCAATATTATCCCAAATTGCAATCAAATTAAGCGGTATATACCGTTGTTTGAATAAATTAAAAGTACCTATAATTTACCTGTAGGTTTTTAGAAGTTTTATTTGAAAAAAAATGTACGACAAACTATATTAAGAACATTTTTTTATAATTAAAATTCATATATCATGAACAACTATAAAACAGGAGTTGGAAGACTAAAGGTTAATGCTTATAATTAGAAACCATATGAAAATTAATAAGTTCCTATTACGAATACTCATAATTTAAATAATCTTTGTGTTATAATTATTGTTATATGAAACCTTAAGTGTGTGAACGTCATATCTATTTATTCACAATTGAAAATGTGTAACATTGTGTTATCTTGGTCATGTTTTATTTTCAAAATTACTATTTACACCATTAGAAATGATACGTAAATGGTATACTTTCCATTCTTAGAATCCCGTAAAAAAATAGTATTAGGTATATTCATATATTATCTGTTGTTAATAATTTATATTTTAATATTGTGACTTGTATGCTCTGATAACCAGATATAGCAGTGGTTTTTCAAAAATTTTGTTTTTAAATTTTACCAATCAGTTCTAATCAAAATATTAATGCATTTTGTCGGTTAGGATTTGTGATTGATTGATGAATGTCGATAGCTGATCACGTTCTGTTATCTATACCTCATCATTCAATTTTGTTTAAAAAACAACATGATTGATTTTTTTGAGCCGACTGTGTGTGTACTATTATAGGATGGCAATTTGAATATTTTGTCTATTGTAATATTTAGTTTATAAATAACAAAAAGATGTATTTTTTGTTTCAGAACACCAAGCCGTGTCTCACCAAAAATAGATGGAAAAGATATCGATTTATATCTTCTATATGTTCTGGTCACCGCACAAGGAGGATGGGTTAAGGTGAGTTTCTTTAATTTCGTGTTAATGTTGGTTAAATTAACAGTGTTCCAAATTCGAATACAAGTCTTAAATGAACGAAATTCTTCTAAATGACCGGGGTAAGATGTTAAGAATTCGAGCAAAAGTTGTCTTTTTTTAGGACCGATTGTCTTAAATGTTAATTGTTTATTCTTAAAAACAATAAACTGTGTCTTTTTGATTTAAGATACCGTAGGTAATATCCAGGTAATCGTAACCGGGTACAATTTTGTCAAATACACGAATTAAAAAGTCGTAATAGTAACTATCGAAACGGATAACTTAGGAAACGATAAAGTTTGATCTCCGTAACTGGGTAACGACTAGCGATAAGTTAGATGATCGTCTTAGCCATAGGGGTTTAAGAAAAATATCAGAAAACTGAAAGCTGTGGGTGTGTTAATGACAATGTGGTTCGGGCGAGTTGGCACGATGTCTGTCGTCTCTTGTGAAAACGCGATAACCTACCGGTGGTCGAGCAGTCAATTTACGCGAGGTGTTTGTTATGTGTACACCAAGTACTTGGGTCTCGTGTAGTGTGCACGCGAACACGATCGGTCGGCGCGGTCGATCTCGGGGATCTAAAAGCAGACACGGCGGAGCGCTTATCACGCGATGCAGCCGCCGCCCTACCACGTACCCACCGTGGTGTGCACTCGTCGCTATCACTGTCGCCGGTGACTTACTGCCACACGGGTGCCGCGGCCTGCGTTCCCCCTCCCCTCCGTCCACCGCGATCCACACTAGTGTCGGCGGCGCACGTGACCACCGTGGCGCGGTCCTGACCTAGTGCACGGGCCGCGGATTGTTTACATCGCCGGCGCCGCCGTCATGCCAGGGGCCCCACTTCCGGTTCCCGAATGCCGCCCAGCCGCCCACGTCGTGGTTTCCGCCGCTCACACTTCCCGTGCCTCTAGCGCGCCTGAGGCTACTTTCCTTCCGCACGGGAAGATCGCCGAATTCCTCAGGACAGCCACTTTACAACCGGTACTTCTCGTGTATATTTAGTTGGGTCCCGTCACTAACGCTCGGCGTGTCGAAAAGAATATTATAATAATAATAATAATATTATATTATAAATAGTACACTTTCATAATGTCGTATAATGTGGATTTAGGGTTATGGCCTATGGGTGCGACGGTGGTGCCGAGCATTGTAATATTGTATACAAACAGCGTATGTGCGCGCTGCTTGTTCGTATATACCACACGACGCGTATATTACATATAGATATATGTATAGTATAATATAATGTTATTGCGTTTGTTGTGTTGTGATGATGATGGGTGGAGGGAACTGGGGCCCAGTGCCCGCACTCGTTCGTTTCGTGGCATCGTGGCGCTATTGAACGGATCCGGGGGCGCGCACTATGCGGCAACGTCGCGCGGCTGTCAACGATTGCGCGCCGCAACCGCTCTCCCCACCAATTGCTGCCGCCGCCGTTCACAGAAATACTGCTTCGACCGCGGCTGCGTCTGCTTAACCCCCACCTCGCACACACAAACACAAACACACACCAGTCACCAACGACCGAAGCCGCCGCCGCGCTCTATTCGGTTGCGTCGACGGCTATGGTGTTATCCGCACCTATTTAATAATAATAATAATATCCAACTAAAATATTGTACGCCGCCACCGGTGTCTCCGTCGGTCGTCGAACCGCTTCCGGCCGGCCATCGTTTGCTCTAACCCACACACACATATACAAATACACATAAATATTCACAACACACATCGACCAACTTGGCGACTGATGAAGCACCCCCTCCCTCGTAAAAACAACCGGCTGAAAATCGCACATTCTTCGCGCGGACGCGGACTACACGTTGTGTCTGTTAAATTAATATTAGTGTTGCACCATTGTGGCATTGTGAGCTGTACACCCGAGTATCGGCGGTTAATACATAATATAAAATAAAATCATTATGATATTTTGAATTTTTTTCTCCCCGTTTGACGTTTGTTTATGTTTATTTTTATCCGCAAACCGCGTCAACATTGCGTCCCTAGGTCCCACTCAGAGCCTGCCGGCCATCGCGGCGCGTCGTCCATCGTCCCGAACTCTCCCTATACCAACAGCTCCGACTACCGAGAACGATTTTCGTTTATAACGACATCATTACAATCGTTGTGTATCGTACTCTCGCTCGTTATAATGTACCACGCACGTTATAAACAAATTTGAAATTATTCCAACACTGAAGACAAACTGCTGTCTCTTCGTTTTTAAATCGCCGTTATTCTCGTTCTCAATCCCACATACACGAACTATTTTGATATCAAAAACTTTTATCTATGGTTTTTATGAACAAAATTGATAACCCTATTATTATGTAATTTGAACCTTTGTACAGAGTGTATCATTATGATCCGAAACATTTAGATGTAAAATTGTCATATCTGCCTGATACACTTATATATTATGTTAGAATCAGTTGTCTACTTATTACTTTAAAAAAAGTTAATTTTGTTCTTTAAGTAAGAAAATAATGATTATGGTCATTGTATTATACCGGTGATTCTTTTATCAAACAACACTCATTATTTCAAAAAGTGTAAGTTTTTTTAAAAATATTTTTTTACATACTTTCAAGTCGCTTATAAAACAACGTTTTTCTTAAAAAATTATATTTTTAAATATTTTTTATCCTTATAATTTTTTAAGTTTTTTACTTTTTTGAAAGAACATAGGGTTTTAATTTTTTATTCCAAAGCAGAATATTTTTCTTAATATTTTTGATAC
>NC_042494.1:70123126-70137461 GCF_005508785.2 Acyrthosiphon pisum | reverse complement strand
ATAAAATTAAACCCTATGTTCTTTCAAAAAAGTAAAAAACTTAAAAAATTATAAGGATAAAAAATATTTAAAAATATAATTTTTTAAGAAAAACGTTGTTTTATAAGCGACTTGAAAGTATGTAAAAAAATATTTTCAAAAAAACTTACACTTTTTGAAATAATGAGTGTTGTTTGATAAAAGAATCACCCTGTATATATATATATATATATATATATATATATATATATATCATAATATGCGTTCTAGCCGTTTCAATAATATATAATGCCGCTAGCAAGCGCCCCGATACGAATATACGATACCCATACTGCAGCTCTGTCGAAACGTTTGATTATTATTATTGCATACGTAGAATATATTATGATTATTGACGTTATACCGCAGCATTACATAATATACTCTAAATGGTGATATATATTAAATACTTACGCATTCAAGCACATTTTGTCTACACATATAAATAAGGCTTTTGGCACAATTACGATCTATCCAAACACCAACATCTGGCTTTCCAATGCTATTCGAACTCGTGTTTGTGCAGACGTGTGTTATCGAAGTGTATTTTAAATTTTTTTCTCTTCGGTACCCAGACCCTAAAACTATTAAATCCTTTTTCTTAAAATCTGTAAGGACCAAGCCACCAAGGGTCCGCATGGTATACCATCTTATAATTTGTGGACGGTCGAGTTTTATTTTTAATCAAGCACCAAACGTAGTCTATTAAAGGGCTGTGGTATTGGAACGGAGAAGAAATTACGTTAGAAACTTCAATAAGCAGCTTTTACATCTCATATCAAAATGAGTGCTGCGCGCGCGTAGTCGTTAACGAGTGTTTGTAGACCTTGTAGACCGCTTGGGATTTCTGTAAAGAGAAATCAATAACTCCGTCTGTCACTCTACTGCTGGTTAATTTTTATTTGTCTAAGCAAATGATTTTCTTAAAATGCCATTGTGTGCCGTGTGTGTTGTATAAAATAAACATGTCATTGAAAATTGGAACCTTATGTAATGTTGTAGTTTAATTCGAATGCCAACAAATGATTGTGTTTAAATTTAATAATATTGTAATATAGGTTATCAATACATATTATCTGTTTTCGACTAATTATTATGGTCTGTCAGAAAATCATATAAAATATTTTATAGTATCTACAGCAAAACACCTCGCTAGTCGCCAAGTATTAATAATTGCCATTAGGCATTAGTAAAATATTATAAATATAAAAATAATTTAATTAATTAGGTAATATTGAAAACGTTTATTAAGCAAGTCTTAATTTGTCTTCAACTCGGTTATTTATTAACTAGTCTTGTTCAGATTAACTTGAGTACTTTTTTTATTAATTAATTATTAATTTTTTGTTTTTTAGAAACATAAATACTTTACATAAAATACTATACCGATCGAGTATAACATACTCCTGTGTATACAAGGAGTATCCATCATTCATCAAATTTCTGTTTCTATAGTGTTAGGTTAGGTGAATTACGTGAATACATTTTAAACGTTTTGATCATAACTCATAAAGTCATTTAATCATTAGTAATATCTTCGTATTTCACGAATTAGTATATTTATAAATTTGACATATTGTGCATCAATATTTTTATAGATCTATTTCAAAAATCAAAACCATTATTGTATTTGTATTTAATGAATATGTGCTTGTAATGCTCACCAACACTTAACTGACTAATTATGTTATGTAACAGTGTAGCCTGTAATTAAAATTATTTAAAGAAGTTATTTTAAAATTAATTTTCCGCATTATAGGTTCCGACGTAAATGTATAACAAAATTAAGAGAACCTATAATATAGAGCGTCCCTGTAACTATAAATTGTTCTCTGACGCAATTACTACGATTCAATAACTGTTCAATACCATAATAATGTACTGAATGAAGTGTGTAAAGAAATTAATGCCAATTGAGGCAATTAAAAATAAAACTCATATTTATTTCAAATTGGTTTGATTACAATTTCTGAGTACACGTTTATATGTGTAATATTTGTGTTATTGATGTAGGTAAGTATGTACCAACATATTTATGATTTTTGAACAAATTACTTACTATTATTTGTGATTATTTATTGAAATAATCCATATCAAATCGATAGTTATATAGGTATAGTAGGCACAACAGTGTAAAATATAGGTATCTGTTATCGGTAGATCACACGTTCAAAACACGTCAAACTTCAAAAGATGCAATAATTCATAAAAATAATTTTAAAAATCATATATGTGAAGTTGAAATACAAAACGTACTATTGCCAAAATACTGATTTTTCAGGAGAAGCGATTATCTGTATCTTAACATTTTCAATAAAAACAAACCATTTACAACCAGACAAATCAATTAAAAAAATTTTTTTTCAATTATCTAATATTATATTATTTATTTTTAAAACGATTCAAATGTGTTAAATATTCTAGAGGTTATATTTTTAATTTAATTTAAAACTTAATTAAAATTATTTTTATAAGAAATATACAATTTACCTATACTAGGTACTTAGCATAATAAGTATATCTGATAAGAGACCTTACAAAAAACATGGTAGACGTGATTAAGAAGTCACCCACTAGTGACTCTTTGCTTGAGAGTAGAATTAAAATGTTTAAATTAAATTTTTGTACGTTTTGGAATACCACCTTTACTTCCCTATAGGGAATACAACACGGGTATAAGTACGTTTTGTCATAACAAAAAAAGTACATTGTGGATATACTTCGTTTTAATATAGACAATATAATATAGTTAATGATTTGTTCCCAAGGCCGTAGCCGGTGGTGGGGGGGTTAGGGTTCAGACCCCCCCCCGAAATTTTTTTTTGAAATAATATTGAATAGTTTGAGTGTCCAGTCTTGTACACGTTAGAAGAGTTGGAAAACCACCATAATAGTGACACTTCGTCTAAATCCTCACAATTACTTAATGCCATCATTAAAAGCGAGTTTGTTATTAGTTTAAACGTAGCAGGTGAATTATTTTCTCTGACTTTGCCTCTTTGCAAAATTTTACAAAAAGTTAACTGCGATCTTTACGAAGCATGTGAACATATTGAAAATATATCCGAAATTTTAATGAAAAAACGAGAAAACGCCAATGAAGAGTTTTCAATTTTATTTAATAAATCTAAAACCATGTTAAAATCAGTTAATAATGAAATAGCTATACCAAGAATTAATTCTCGTCAAACTAAACGTATCAACATTAAAACCAATGATCCCGAAGAATATTTTCGAATTTCAATTTATATACCTCTATTAGACGACTTTATACAACAACTAAATGAACGATTTAATAACAAGAAAGACTTAATAACAAGCCTGCAAAACGTCATCCCTAAATTTTGTGTCAATAAAAAATATGAAGATATTAAACCTTATGTTGATTTTTATATTGGTAATTCAAACTCACTAGCTATTGAAGCAGAATTTTCGTTATGGCAGACAAAATGGACCAAGATTTTGGAGAAAGATAGACCAACGCGTTGTCCCAGTGCAATCTAGATTTTATTCCGTCAATTTCTTATTTATTAAATGTGTTGGGAACTTTGCCCGTATCGGCGTATCAACATCAACACCTGAAACGACGTTTTCAACTTTAAAACGCCTAAAAACGTTTTTAAGAAACAGAACCGGACAAGAAAGGTTAGTAAGACTAGCCCTCATGAGTGTACATAGAGATATTGAAATTGACACTGAAGAAGTTATCAAAAGATTTTCAAATACTTCAAGGAAAATTAAATTAATATAGTTGTATTGTAGTACGTTTTACACATTTTTTTATTTTTTTGATATATGTATTGTATATAGTTAACTTGTATACTAAAGTGTAATGAATTATAATTATTAATGTAGAAATATAAGATAATGTACAGTTACCTACCGACATTTTTAAAAAAAATGTCATGTTCTTAATTTAAATAATATTTTTTATAATTTCATATTTTATTACATAATATAACATTTATACTCTACCCCCCCCCCCCCCCAAAAAAAAAAAAAAATTTTCCTGGCTACGGCCTTGTTTGTTCCTATTATTTTAACATGGACAATAGAATCTTTTGATTTTCTAAATATCATTTTTATGTATGGAAAAGGTTCGTTTTGGATTAACCAGTCATTTTGAATCGCAGATTTGACTAGTAAATAGTACGTTTTGATCTATTCTGACGGCGCCAATCGATGTATCGATAATTTTCCATAAGAATCGATATCTAACTCGATTTTGGCAATAGTACGTTTTGGATTTCCACCCCTCATATTATAGAGGTATACATTTCTTTCAATATTGCTGTAGAAATTTCACTGTTTGATTTTGTGTATAATTTGTAGGTATTATAGTTTTTTAATGGATTAAAGATGCACCTTATAATATGTTATTTACACGTTTTTGGATAGGCTAAAAAGTAAAAAAGAGGGGTGAATATTTTTTTTTAGTCTGCTATGAAATTATAAAAAAATAACTATTTTAGTAGGTTAAAATGGTTTTATTATTTTCCACCTAAATTGTATCTTTTTATTTTTGGTTGAACTTCTTTAAAATAAAGTTAAAAAAAATACTAAATATTAAATACACTATTGAGAACTTTTTCAAACTTAACACGATGAAATAAAAAAAATAATTATTTATTAGATTTAAAATAAGTTAGTTCTAAAACTAAAAATATATGCGTAAATTGTAAATACCTATTAGCTATTAAATACGATTCGCCATTTACTTCGATGCTCGACATTCGTAATTCGAATATTGAATTAATTTGACGTATTTGTATTAGATTTAAATTATTATTTTGAAAATATAATTAGAACATTAATAGCATAAATTACGGGTTTTGTGATATTTATTTTATTTTTAACCCATGGAACCCATATAGGTTTTAATTAGGGCCTTATTTTAGTTCTTAGTTTTTTCTATGCATTTTTAAGTGTAAGTATATGATATTGATAATATATAGGTAACCTTATAATTTTGAAAAAGACAATTAAACTAAAATATCTGCATAATGTAAAGAAATGTAAAAAACTAAGTTTAATATTTTATAACCATCCTGAAATTGTATAAATATCTTATTTGTATAATATAGTTAACGGTAGTTTCATAAAAAATTAAAAACTATTTTCTTTATGTAGGGTACATACTTAATTCTAGGAAGTATAATATTGTACTGGTACATTTTGAAAAACTGCTAATATATTTTTAAATATTATGTGAATGTGATATTTTATACGTACAGTTCTTGCATAAAGCTTGTTAGATATTATTTATTACTTATAAGTTTATTACAATTGTATTTAAGCTCTTCGACTACATATTATGATTTATGATATATTGATTATATTCGTGCGCTCTGGCCAAAGATATGAGTGTAAATATTATATAATATATTATCATTCGTGATTCAAAAAAACGTCAAAAGGTAAATAATAATAATAATAATAATAACAATTAGTTGAACGTCGATAAAAATCGTGATAAATGTTTTGTAAACAAAATATTATGCTACATATCGATTAGAAATCGGGTCATCTGACGAGACTATGAGAGTCATCGAGTTATCGAGTTATCGGCTATCGGTTGTGCGCGTACCAGTTTGGTACTTAACACAGTTACACACTACACACATTCATAGGTAGAACGTTATAGTATTATATTTTGTTATTACTTATTGTTAGCGATACCGGTGCAAGTAGTGCAACAGCACCAAGTCGCGTCGATATCGATATGTTTGTCACATGGGTGGAGGGGGGTGGGCTTGTCTAAAACTCGCTTCGATGTGCATCGTTAGGACGGTTTCACGGACATGCACTTGATCTTGACGCGCAAGGGGCCATTGATAAAAACATGACTTTGGTGGTGGGGCTGTTGTAGTTGTAGAATTGTGTTGGCCTCTCCACTGCGTGTGTGTGACGTCACCGTTACCCGATCAGCTGGAGGGATACCCCCGGCAGACGCCACGTGGTTCCGTCGTCGTAGTACTGTAGGTAGCAGTCGTCGTTGGCGTCGTCGTTAAGCATCTCCGCGAATCGCACAACACACACCGACGACATTACTGTACACATCCGGGTACACGCACCCGTTGCATGGAGGGGGGCACTCCTGACCCGCGTTGCGCCTCTCAACCGCGAACGTTTTCTCTCCTTTTCGTTTTTCCCGATTTCCCGCTTTTTTTATATATATTTTCCGTGCTTGGCCAGGTTTTCGGGTTTCCGTCGATCGGTGTGATGACGCGGTCCGTCGGGTGTTTCGATGCTGCTACGAGTTGTGTGAAATAAGCACCGTAAACGAATCCCAAAACCTATTGTGGTTATATTATTATTGTCTACATTAGTATGTAGATGATGCCGGTCTATAAGATTAAGTACTGACTATCGATTTAATTTGTATTATTTTATTTACTTTGTAAAACGTTCATGTGACGACAACACTTTTTATTAGGATAATAAATATATTTTTCCACATTTTTAACGGTACTATCACAAAAAAGGTGAAATTTCACCTATTCTGTGGTATTATTGTGTACATATTTTGATCATTAGATAAATCAATCGGCATCACATCAATGTGTGTTGTACTCTTGTATGTATTGTAAATTAAGGTGCAATGGCATATTTAACCTATATCCATGGGGGTGAGTGCTAAAACCAATATGTATACTTTTTTTATTGAATATCCCAGTCACCCACCTCAAATACACCCCTAGTACTAAGAATAATCAAGTGCAATACATACTAAACTAATTTAGTACCCATTACTTTTGTAAATGAAACTTTCTTGTTCTTTTAAACAATACATTGTTAGTTTGATTACTGACATAGTCAAATTGAAAGTACTCTATTGAAAATAATTGATAATTTGTTGTTTTTTATAGGTTAACCAAAGAAATGATTGGAAAAATCTTTTGGAAAATTTTGATCTGCTGTCATCATGTATTAATGCTGAAGTTGCATTAAAACAAATATACCTAAGGTAAGGCAGAATTAAAGTAAAAAACCTTTTTATTAAACATCTTGTGACATACAGTTACTGTAAAATAACTTTACTTAACTTAATTCATGCAACATAAAACTACCTATAGTTATTTTTAATTTTAATATCAGGTACTTAGATCGTTATGAAAAAATTAATTTTTTGGGAGAAACTGGATCAATTGCTGGTGACGATGATGAAGATAGTAGACATAAAAAATGGTCTGCTAGAGCATTGCATTCTGTTCCTTTAGTTTATAATCATCATCAACATGCTGTTAATGGTATGTATGAATTAGCTAGTTAATAATTCCAAATTTTAAAAACAACATTTTCTTTGTAGAACCTGTAAGAGCATTTCATGGTTTATCAACCAATCTATACAAAGCAAGTGATTACGAAAAATTGTCATTATCGTTGCTATCACCTTTACCCAATGAGCAAGACCTGGCAATTAATGTTTGTATTCTGTTATCTAATGAAAACAAACATGCAATTAAGTTATCAAAGTGCCCACAAATTCTTCACCATCTCTTGGCTCATGCTGGTGTATTTACTCACTGTAAGATTAGTATACAAAAATACACTTCAAACATTTTACTAAATACTAATTAACATTTTTAATGTTTTATAGTTGCTTCTCGTAAGTATTGGGATGATTACTATCGGAAAGTTAGAAAATGGTCAATAAAATCATTTTGGAAAGAAGTTCTTGATGAACAAGAACTTTTATACTTGACAGACGAAAGTCGTTTTTCTGCTAGAACCCCTAAAACTGTACCACGGAAAGATGATGAGTCAAGTTCTTGTAGTGATGATGATGATGATTTTGGAAATAATAAAGTGAAATTAAATTTTGATCCGTCTGACGATGAATTGTTTGGCCTCAAACGGCCTCTTGGTACAGATGATCCGTATGGGCAACGGGTATATCAAGTGGCCTTAATACTGAGAAATTTGACATTTTTTGAAGAAAATATGAAAGTTATGGGTCAAGACTTAACATTTCTAAGATTTGTTTTATTGTGCTGTGCAACAAGATGGAACTGTTTGCATCAAATTGGTTTTGAGATGTTGGGTAATATTGGACCTGTAGTACCTCTTGATGTTGGTTCATTACAGCATGCAACATTAAATATTGTCTGTAAAAACATTACTGAATCTAATGATCGTTCTATCATATTAAGTGCGGTTGAAGCTTTAAACAGAATGGGCTCTAAAGAATCAAATGAAGAATTTTTATTGAAAAATATTAATCAAAAGGTAAAAACAAAATGCAAAGCTAATTAAAACAAAATTATATTAAAAACATTGTGTTTTTTAGGTATACGATAAAATATGTAACATGTTATCCTTGCATGATATTATGTTGTTGATACAAACATTGGAATGTCTGTACTCATTGAGCTCACTTGGTGAGCGTGCTTGTAATGCAATTGTTCATGTACATGGAGTTATTGATACTCTGGTGTCTTTGATTACTGTCGAGGTAACTTTTACATAAATTATTTTATAATTTAACATACATTTATTAAAACATTTTATATTATTATTGTATTTGGTGTATCCATTATAGGCACAGACATATGGTCCCAAAGCGTGTATATTAATGAGAGTTATTGAGACTGTTACAACTCCTTCGGCAACAACATTTGCTGCAGAGTCAGCACCAAAGACACATTTGATGGCAGCTCCTAGTGTTCCTCCACCTTCTAATGCATCCCAGCATCTAATTTCGACTTTTGCATCTCAGAATGTACCTCCCCTACCAACACCGGCGGTTGCTAACCCTGTTATGTTACCTAATGCTCCAAGTGCAGTACCTGTTATGTCTACAACTTTAAATACTTTTACATCTGTAACACCAACAGGGCCACCACCACCACCACCACCTGTGCAATCAATTGCGAGCCCCAAAATGATGGTTCCAGGTACATAATATAATTTTATTTTATTTTAAAACATTACATTTTAACTATAATTTGTTTCTTAGTTACTATGACTGTTACAACCAATTCAGCTTTAGTGTCTACAAACCAAACTTCTCCTAGTGTTCCTCAACCCGCTAATATGATTCAACAAGAGAATGAACAATTTGCATTAAACTGGATTCGTGCTGTGCTTGAAGTGTGTCCTACTCCTGGACGAGGAATTGATCAAGCTGAATTATATAAATTATACATGACTGCTTGTGCTAGGGCTGGAAGAAGAGGAGTTATTGCTCCACTTCATTTTCCACGCTGTGTCAAGTAAGTTACAATTACTTAAATTTTATTAATACAACATATTATTTAAAATTTTATTTTAGAGCTGTGTTTGGACCCGGTGTTGGACCTAAAAGTGTAAAACTTGCACAAAGCCAGGGTGGTATAGCTATGGATCCACCCACTCAAATTATTGCATACGAAGGAATTCAGGTTCGATCAAAACCATTGTCATTCCCGATCAACGCACCAATGGTTGTGACACAATCTACATCTGTAACACCCTCGTCCGTTCCTACCTCACCTATCCTTAAAGCACAACTTAGTGCACCAACTACTAATGTCCAACAGAATTCTCCTCTAATTAAACGTGAAATCATAGGAAAGGTAATCAGCTTATTTGATTTATAATTATAAATAAATTTTAAAATATTTGTGTTGGGTATCATTAAAATTTAACAATAGTTGTTTGGTCATTCTTTTGAAAATATAATTTTATAGTGTTGTAGACACGAGAAAAATAAATCTCAACAAGTGAACAATAATAATAAAATTTACAATAATTATCAGTTGATTGTTGAAATTATATTGGGTTTTTTTTATTATTATTATTATTATTATTATTATTATTATTATTAAGACAAACAACAATTATAAACAATATAAATGTATAAAATAGGTAATATTGGTGGTAAGGGGGTTCCATATTGAAGAAGTTTGTGATTCATAATACTTCAAATTATTTAAAACAAATATTTCATTTTAACTTAGCTGAACGTTATTAACACATTCTCAATGTTTTTAATAAAGTTTAATTTCAGTTAATATTATTTTACTATTATATTTTTAGACCATACAGAATCCTGTATCATCCACAAGCATTACGAATGAAACATCTGTCATCACTACAGTCGCATCTGCTACTATATCTCAATCTGAAGGAACATTATTATCTAATAGCAATACATCTTTAATTAAAACATTATTAGCTAGCAAGGTATGCGATCCAAAATTGAATGTGCCTTCTGCGACCATTAAACTTAGTAATAATGAGTCATGCACGTTATATGCTTCTTCTCAAAATTGCAATTCTTCAGTAATTACTGAGGTAAGTTTTATTTAATGTTAACAAATAAAAACATATATTTAACTATTAAAGTATTATTTAATTAATTCTTGTAAATCCAAAACCATAAAAGATAATGTGAATATTTCAATTTTTCTTAAATTTCTTGGGTTTACTTGTTTTAGTTACTTTAAATTTTGAATATAGATGTTTATTCAAATTATTTCATTCTGTGAACTGAAGGTGGAAGTAAGGTTTGTGGGCATGGTTAAACTAATGAAAATAAACTTAGACGTGCGACTAATATTTTGTTTTACAGCTAAATGTGTTTATAAAATTAGATGAATAACCATTTATAATTAATTCGATTTGATGATTATTAACTAACAGATAAAATTAAGCTTATTTTTTTTGATATTATTTAGTATTTAACAATAACAATTCTTACACTTTGAACAAAATAATTTTTAAAGTTATTGTAGTTGTATATTATTCTTTTTGATTACTAACAAATTTTTCATTTTATAAATAAAACAATGTTATATATTAATCTATTTGACATTTCTGATTAAAAGTAATCAACAGGTACTAAGTATAATTCTTCATTTTACTGATTAATATATTTTATCATCAATTTCAAAATATTTATCCTATTTTAAAATTCCTATTATATTTTTAAATTAAAATCTTATTTCCATTCTATATAAACTATAAAATATAATCAACCGTCTTCTTGATTTTAATCATTTTAATAATACTTTATTTTCATTATTGAATATTTGATTTTGCAAATAGGTGGCTCAGCGTCAGCAACAACAAAAAATATTACAACAACAAAATAGTTCTACTACATTTGCTTCGGCATCATCGATAGTACCTAAGCAAACTGCCAGAATTAATGGTATCAGAACTACTTCAGATGTAAGTGATTAGCTATTTTAGCTTTGTAAATTATAAATAATAATATATCTTGTTTATCACAGGAGGTATGTAAAAACGATATGGGTGTAACTGTGTCTAAATCAGAACAGCATCAACAGTCTGTTATTACAACAATTGCTTCTAGTAACAAAATGTTGGCTAATAGCTTGAATAAACTTAGTGATAAAGGTATATTACTCAATTACTTCTTATTTTTCTATTACCTTATAACTTATTTCTTAAACTACATTTTTTTGTAATAGATCAATGCGAAATGACTTTACTGGAGCCAAAAAAAGAACCTCTTCTAAATGGAACTCCAGAGGTATCGGAAGTAAACGACATAGCCTCAAAAAGTGTAATGTTATCAGGGCTATTAGATAAAGAGATTGAGAAAAAAGATGCACCATTTTTATTTGGATCAATACAAGTTGGAGACAATGGTTTGGAATTAAATGGTTCTTGCTTAGAAACAAAAGAAAAATCCGCGGCTGCTTGTATTAAAATTAAACAGGAAGTTGGAGAAGAAAAGCCTGGACAACAACTAGTTAAAGTAATTGTTGGAGGTAAACGGTCAGCTGAAAAAGACATTTCTTGTGATCAAGTACCTAAAAAACTACATCTCAATGGTAACAGTAGTAGTAATGATGAGGAAAACATGGAGGTTGATGAAAGTAATATGAAAGCATCTTCAACTGCTGCCAATCTTTATGCTGCTTTAGCAGCTGATGTTTTAGAGGATATTGATGGTTTAGATGATGAACCAACAAAACCAATTCCTACTCCTCAACAACAAATTCAAGTGAATACTCAACCCACAACTCAACAAATTTTTCAAACCCCTGGGCAAATCATTGTTTCGTCTTCAAACACTCAATGGCCATCAAATAATCAAAGAGGCATTGTGACAATGGTTCATCAAGGTAGTGCTGGTGGGCCACAATATGTTTTGGCCCAACCTCAATCTGCTTTAGTACAAGGTCAAGCTCAAACTGTTCTTGTAGCTCAGACTACACCTCAAGGTTCAGGAGCTAAAACAATTATAATTCTTCAACAGCCTGCTGGAAATAATAATCAATCGCCCAACACTATGACTTTAAGTCAGACTAATTTTGTTCAAACCTCTTCGCCATCAAACCAATCTAAAGTAATTGTACAACGAATTCCAACAACTCCTACTATTAAACAAACCACAACTATGGTGACTAGACCTGTAACACCAGTCACTTCTAACGCTAATAAACAGCAAATTAAGGTCATTAAGACTGTACCTCATATTGTATCTGCCTCTATGCCTACACCGTCCGTTCAAACTAGGATACGCACTACAACTCCTGTTAAGGTTACTGGGGAGGTCCACACCACTACTACCAATCATCAAGGACAATTTTTATGTGAGTGGAGAGGGTGTATGCGTAATTTTAAATCTGCTAACGAGGTTTATATGCATGCATGTGAGTCTCATTGTCCATCTAATGGTGTGCAAGAAATGCAATGTTTATGGGAACGATGTGATGCTATGAAACGCAAGCGATTTTCATTAATGACACACTTATTTGATAGGCACTGTAATCCTGATGTAAGTGTTAAAAATTATGTGTTATAACTTAAAAAAATATATAATTAATTATTTTACGCATTTTAAGGTATTGAGAATGATGGCTGTTCGAAGAAGACAATTATCTCAAAGTGGTCGTAGTGAAATACCACCTCCAGCACCACCAACACCCCATCCTGGTTATGCACCTAATGCTGCCTTTAATGCTATTAAAAGGCATGCATTAGAGTTTGTTAATCCCAAAGAACTACAGGTAAGATATTTAAAATGTTAATTATATTTATAACTTATAAACAACATATTATACTAAAATCACTTTATAATTAAGGATTAGTAGTTAAGTTAAATTACAAATTTAAATTAATACTAAGGTATTGCATTTTAAGTTTTTAATAAACATCAAATATAATTTTTTTTATATTGATGTTGAAATTAAAATAGAATTACTCAGGAACCAGAAAATTAATCAATTTTATGTATTCTTGAAACATAGCAAAGACTAGTGAGTGCGGCCGGCAATCATCAATCGGCTGGAAATGTCGATCAGGTAAATTCTGTTTGAGTGTGTGCCTTTTCAAATTTTGGTTGGATAATATTGATTTAAATTAATTATTATTAATTGAAAATTGCATGTTTCAAGAAAGTTTATATTTATTGCTATACTCGCCCATGAGAGAACATCCGTAAAAACTTGTCTGTCGTTGCTCATGGGTCGTATACCCAACCATACCAAGCGGAGACCGGTCGGCTATGATCGACGGGAGACATTGTTGAAATTCGTTTATACATAGTGATATCTGTAACAATGGAGAACGGCTACATTGTAGTCACTATATTTGCATTCTAACGTAATTTTTTACAGTAATATTTTAGTGTTTTTTTTTTAAAATTTTTATTCAATTTGGACAAAGACACATTGAAATAACGACCACTAAGAGATATGTGTTTGTGTGAACCCCTGTATACAGGCCGCTGATTAATGGGGACAGGAACTATGGTAGGAGAAAATCGGCCTAGCGGAACTCTTGGCCGTCAGTTTAATGCGCGAATTACAGAATTTCTCTCTTGGGCAGGAGTATAAAGATTTGTATGGTCTGTGCTTATGAAATTGATTCTTAGAAGTTTATCAAATATTTTATAGATTTAGTGATAATATTTTCTTATTAATAGTAGATATTTTTTTTATCTTTAAATTAGACTGTATTTTTCTAATATTATGCACAGTTAAAATTTGTTGTTTTATTCGACAAATTTGCATTTTTATTATTGAATCCACTATTAATTGTTCAAATATTTCTGCTTGTGTATTTTTATAAATTTTGTTTTATTTAAAAACATCTGCTATGCTAGAAATACAAATAGGTATTAATTAGCAATTATAACATAAAATAAGAATTTTTTTATAGTTTTCATTTTAAAAACTGTGCTTGTTTTGTTTTTGCGTGTTAAAATATAAATATATCCTATATCATATTATTATTTTTTAACAATAACATATTAAAATCCCATTTTCTGATATTAAAAATATTATCGATATTATTATTATTATATTAGAGAAAAATAAAGAATATTTGGTGACTGATTTTAATATTTAAATTATTT
>NC_042494.1:70121635-70123076 GCF_005508785.2 Acyrthosiphon pisum | reverse complement strand
CATTTAACTATATTATGATAAAAAATATTATTTTTGCTTTTTTTTTTACAAATATTTTAATTTTTAAAAAAGGTATGAGGATTTTTAAATTTTAATATTTTCCCCTCAAAAAATACATTTGTATTTCCTTATCATTCCTCATTAACATGCTTCCGTCACATCGTCAGTCGGCAATATTAGAAAAATATCATATTTTAAATAGAATGATCCGCAAAACAATGTAGTTATTTATTATTATTTATAATGTACCTACAACTAAAAAATAACAGTTTATTAAAATATAATTTTTATCATTTGCAGGGCTTTGCGCCGGAATCATTTTTTCGGGTTTTGGGTGTTGAAAGAAAATTGGGGTTATTGAATTCGGATGTTACGGGTTAATACACTTTTCTGGTTACGGTTAAATGCAAATTATTCGGGTGTTAGAAAAAAACACATGTTGTATATCAATTAACATGAGATTTTCAATGCAAATTTGATATAGTAATCTTATTTTATATTTAAAGTAAACATAATGAAAAAATTGAAAAATTGAAAAATTGAAAAATTAAATTAAATATTAATACTTATTAGTTATTAGTTGTTTATTACTTATTACTTAGTACTTACTACTTAGGTACTCAGTCCTTTTTCAACAAAAAAGAGTTCTCGCTTATTACATATTTTAATTTTTAATTGAACGTATTTTTGTTATATTTATTTTTGATTAACAATATTAGAAAGCACAATTACTATTGTCTATTATTGAATATTGTGAAATAAAATTTAAAAAAGGTGGGTTAATGGATGTCGCTCTGGTGTACAGTAGGTTACAAGTGGGTCACTGTATAATGGATTGTATTAAATTTGAATTCAATGATATAATATCACTGTATAAGAAAAACGATTCTGAGCGGAGACGGTTTGTCAGTCTAGATATAAGACATAATATTATACATTTATATCTATGGTATAAAAAAAAATTTACCTATAATAGATACCTATCATAAATTCCAAATTAATCATATCACATTATCTATTAGATACTTATTACGCGTTATACATCAACAAAAAAAACCGTGATACTATCATTGATATATAATAGTATACTTTATAAGTTTCAAGTACCTACTCACGAATAGTATTATACAATCAACAAAATAATTAAAATAGTTATTCCAGGTTTTTTAATATGTAATTTCATCCAAATTTGAACTTAAAATTACTATAAAAATAAACTGCTTATGTATTTCTTAGAATTTTTGGTAACAGAATTAAATATTTACGTGGAATCTAGATTTAAATTTTCAATCCTTAGATATAAAAGTTGAACATTTTATAAATTTTTAACTACAAAATAATTATTCAATTTTAAATTTGATAAATTTTGTCAAAATTTCAACTTCAATGCTTATAAAAAAAATGTGTACCTATCTATTTTTATATTTTACAATTGCTATTG
>NC_042494.1:70077270-70121275 GCF_005508785.2 Acyrthosiphon pisum | reverse complement strand
TAAATTTCAAGTATTTTTATTCAACAAATAAAGTTTTATTGACATTCATAGAAAAAAAAAACAAATTAAATTGGAAACTGAAATTGTCCGTAAACAGCTCAAAACAAATCAAAATATTTTGAAAATTTTATCATGTATAGATAATGGAAATTTAAAAAACCAGTGAAAATTTCATATATCTACAGTCATTCGTTTTAAAGTTACACCAAAAACCAAAATCAATTTTCTCGAAAACAGATTTTGCGTAAAAATTCCCGTTTTTCCTTAATTTTTCTTTTGTTTTTCACTGCGCTTTTGAAAACTATTGGAAAAATTTTACTTTTGACCCCCCAAAGTACCAACTAGATTCACTTTCCTATCAGAAAAGATACTGTTGAAGAAGCACTTTTACTGTCCTAAAAGGTGATGACAGACACAAAAAAAAAAAAAAATAAAAAAATAAAAAAAACACACATCATTGTATAATCAATACATTCATCGTTCCACTCAGAATCTAAAATCATTTAGCATCAAGGTCTTTTTTAAATATTTAATTAATTATTTTGTAGGTTACAAAAAAAAAATTTAGTTATCTGTTACACACTCACACTACTATCTTCTTATCTTCTTAGTTGCAAAAAATACATACTAATTGATATGTCACTTAATTTTCAATAATTCAGGTTTCTGGCAAACCTGAATGGAAATTTGGGTTTCGGGCTATTTCAGGTGTTCATTTTTTTTCAATCGGTTTTGTATATTCAGGTTTTGGCTTATGATATTTATTTGGGTTAATTCAGGTTTCAGGTTACGTTCGGGTGCAAAGCCCTGATCATTTGACATACTAATATAATAGTTTTTTTTTTCGTTTTGTGACATTTAAAGAGGGGGGCCACTTGGCCCCTTCCCCTTTGTGTTTGCCTTGATTCAATCTATTATTAAAGTTTACTATACAAAATTGGAACTGCTGTTTACAAATTAGCGATGTTGAATAATGTAAGATGTAACAATATAATAATATAACACGTTATACGTTATACTGGATGAAATTTAATGTAAAACCGCTTTAAAAGAATAGTATTAATATTTTAAGCACATTAATAAAACTAGCACTTTAGATACGTATGCAAAATAGAAATTTTTATCCATTTAATATATTACCTATTCATTTTTATACATAATTTTGTTTAAAAAATGTAACAATTGATATATAAATGTGTAATATTATAATATATAAACACATATGGCTTGTATTGGTAGTTATGTAGTTATATATATATTATATTTATATTTGTTATATTATCTAATAATCATAGGTCAAAATGATCTGTATACATAAATGTCTATTCAGGGTAAAAACAAACATTTTTTGTTAAGTATTTTTTATTTAATTTATAATAATAAATCTTTTTATTTCTACAAAACCGACCTTAATAATTTCTGTTTTAAATATTAATTAACATATTACATTTTAGCGTATAAACATGTTATTATTTTTTTAGTATTTTCTTATTGATTTATTTCAGTTTTTAAATAAGCTTTATTGAATTTCGATTTTGAAAATTAATAGATTTTAAATGTATCAAATATTGTATATCTAAAGCTAATCTAATACTTGATGCACTACTATAAAAGAGTCTTAACTTAGCTATTAGTTCGGAATTTCAATTTTATACATACATTTCAAAATATGGTATGTTTGCTCTGCTGTGCAGTAGGTTACAAGTGGGTCACTGTATAATGGATGGTATTAAATTTGAATTAAATGATAAAAATATCATTGTATTAGAAAAACGATTCTGAGCAGACAGTATGTCAGTCTAGGTATAAGACATATTATATACTTATCTATGGTATTAAAAAAAAATTGACCTATAATAAATTCCAAATTAATCATATAACAATATCCATTAGCTACTTATAACAACAAATTGTGATACTGTCATAGATATATAATTAATAGTATACATTAGAAGTTTCAAGTACCCACAAATTATATTATACAATCACAACAAAATAACTAAAATAGTTATTCAAGATTTTTTATTATGTAATTTCGTCCAAATTTGAACTTAAAATAACTATAAAAATAAACCGTGTTTATTAGATTTTTTGGTAACAGAATTAACTACTTACGTAGAATCTTATTTTAAATTTTCAATCCTTAGGTATATAAGTTGAACATTTTACATATTTTTAACTACAAAATAATTATTCAATTTTAAATTTTATAAAATGTCAAAATTCGATCTTTAAATGCTTATGAAAAAAAATTGTGCCTATATAATATTTTTCAATTGCTATTTTAACAATATATCAGGATCCTTGTATTAAACATTCAGTGAAATTTTCATATATCTACAGTTATTCGTTTTTGAATTACAACAAAATAAGAAAATCGCTACATGAGAAATTGTGTGAATATCCAATGTTGTAAAAATTTGAATTTCAAACTCTTATAAAAATTTAATTTGACTTTCTTATAGACATTTTTTTTTTTGATAAAGATAGATTATCTTATAAGGTATCTTGTATTACATTTTAAAATTTTAGTTTTAAAAAGAAAAATTTTTACGAATTTTTAACTCATAATAATTTGCTAATATTCGTGATTTTTCCATATTTTGTCAATTTTTGAACTTTAAATGCTTTTAAAAAAAACTGTGACTAAGGATTTTTAATGTTTTTCAAATGTCATTGTAACAATATAGTAGGAATCTTGAATTCAATTTTCAACTATTTTTACTCAACACATAAGGTTTTATTAACATTCATAGAAAAAAAACTAATAAAATCAGAATTTCTGAAAATGTCCCTAAACAGTTCAAAAAAAATCAAAATAGTTTCATATATCTACGGTAATTTGTTTTAAATTTTTCTTTTGTTTTTCATGGCGCTTTTGGAAATGAAACTTTAAATTTTGACCTCTCCAATGCACCAACAATATTCATTTTCCCTTTGAACATATTGTTCATTATATTAATGAAGTTGAAAATCAAAGCATTATTTGACTACTTATCGTGTACACACACAAAAGAAAAGAAAAAAGAAAAAAAAAACATTTTTGTAAAATCAATACATTCATCGATCCACTCAGAATCTAAAATTAATTTTAAACCTGTGCCATTTATATTATATTTGATGAAGGAAAAAAATGTCATACATTAATAAAGTATTTCAAATTACATTTTAAAAATATCCTAAAATAAGGATGGTGAATATTTTCAATTTAAAAAAATTATTTTACAGTGACTAATTTTAAAACTGAAATTAATTTTTATTATTTTATATTATAAAGAATTTTAATATTTTTATTTTGTTAAATTTATGTTTATATCACAGCTGTATGTAGTTAAAAATATCAATACAAATTTTAACTAGCTTTTTTATTTAATTTTATATTATTGCCAATGATAACGTTCACATTTATAAAATATATGTTTTGTGTAGGATGATAATGAAGGTCCAGTAACCAAGAGCATACGTCTAACATCGGCACTTATTTTAAGGAACCTAGTCATTTATTCTTCGACTGGAAGATGGTTCGTAAAAATTTTAATGCAATTTTACTTAAATATATTTTAAAGATCTCATTTTTGCATTGTTATTTTTAGGCATTTAAAACGATATGAAGCACACTTGTCAAATATAGCACTGAGTAATGTTGAATCGTCAAGAACAATTTCCCAGCTTTTATTTGATTTGTGTCATTCCAGCTGACCACGCTCAGAAGATTAATTTGTCAACATTGTAATTTTTGTACATATCAATCAAAATTGTGGCGTACCCAAATATTTAGTTTAATGCCAATAGTGTACAATTTACTTGTACATACAAAATAGTTTTTTAATTCTCCTCCATCAACTGACTATCGACATACTGTCTTCCAATTTAACAAAAATAAACAGTACTTAAAGTGACAAGTTTAATTGGACTAATTATGTTGTTCTATATTAACTTCTGTTGCAAAAAAATTATTTTGAAATATAGTTTTAAAAAAAAAATCTTTTGATCCAGTAAGATTCTTTGTAAATATTATGTAAATAAAAGATTTGTTTTAGAGTGAATTTAGTATTAAGTTTGAAAAAAAAAACAAAAACAATATTTATATTAAATAAGTATATCAGTATGCATTTAATAGTGTTACTTTTAAGCGAACAATTATTGTTTTCCTAGATTTTTTAATTATTATTATTTTTATTATATTATTTATAAATTTATAAACAATAGTTGCAAACCAGTTGCGTAAATGTTGTACATAAATACTTAGACGTTACCTGAGTTTTATACGATTTTTTCAAATAATAAAAAAGCTGTATACATTTTATTAGTTTTTATTTTTTATTTTAAAATGTACTGTTTTATACACAATAATGCACACTTAATGAATGCATATTTTTTTTATTTTAATTAAGGATTAATTTATTTTCAATTTTGTTACGTGTATTAAGTGTTTGTGCAATACCGGATAAAAAATAAAATACTACAATGGATTTAGTATTGTTATCGGTCTCCAAAAAATCATATTATAATATATAAATCTCATATTATTTACATAAACATTGTCTTCTTTATTTATTTAAAGTTCTAATTGTGCAATAAACAATTAATATTTTTTTATACTATTTAGAAAAAGGTATATAACTTTAAATTTTGGAACATATCTTGAACTTATTTTTATTATAATTTTACCATAGAATCAAAGCAACAAAAACCTTAGTATCATAATTTAAAAATAATTTGAATTTAAATCATCTCTGATCAGCTTAGTGCCTATGTAATAATTAAAATTCTAATAACAAATTCATACAAATGCAAAAATATTGTGAATAAAATTAGAAAAAAGTAACAAAATAATTATTGAATTCATAAATAATGGCTTAGTAAATATCGTGCAGCTATTTCCTTTTTAAATTTAGTGAATAATGCTAAATTTTCTGCATATTGAATTTCTCGATAGTTTGATTTTCTTTTCTGAGAGGCAAAACTATGCTGGAACGTAAAAATATTAGCAAGTACTTCAAATTGATATTTAGCTGCAAACATTTCGTACACCTGAAAATAACAAATTTGGTGATAATAAAATATAACAATTTTATATTTCTAAAAGCAAACCTGTGAGTTCCTGGTGTAACCATATCCAATGAATCTTTCATCATAGATTGGAACATTGTTTAATGACACATAAAATGGTTCATAGTACAATTGGTATTTGGATACTTTATGGCTGATGTGTAAACCGTTTAATTTTTTTGAACTTTTTTCAAACCTATAAATATAATATAATTAGTAAGCCACATTTCTACTATTGTAAAAGATAACTATGAAGAATTAATAAAATTTCAAGAATGTGTTTACTATAGGTATTTACAGGACTGAAAATTGAATATTATTATATACAAATTACTAATTAGTAACAATACTATGGCTAGGTTACCCAAATCTCAGAATAGATACATACATTAGAAAATTAGTTGGCATCTGGTTTAATTTAAAGACTTCCATATGGAAATATCTTGCAAGCCCAGTAGATTTTAATTTTATCAACTCTGTAACATTTTTTGGTGGGTCAGCTGATTTATGAACTTCGTATGTGGGCAAGACATATACACATTTTAAACATTTTGGTCTTTCAGACAAAAATGTATTGAGTAATATTGCTGCATCAATACTAGGAATAATATCAATGTCTGTAACCAATGCATAGTGAGTTTGACAATTTAAACGAGCTAGATTTCTAAGATGATTTTGAGGGTAAGGCATGCGAATTCTCCATCGTTTAAGAGTTTCTGGTAATTGCTTCATCAAATTTGATAAAACAATAATTGGATCCTGGTGACATGGTAACTGGTCTGTTGTAAAACCTGATTGAGTAGATTGTGGAAATTGATTTGCAGGTAGGGCAAGATGAAAAGTAACTGTTTGACGAACTGATCGATAACATCGTCGTAGAAATCTTACATAATCTATAATTAAGTAGTTGTTAATGCTCTATTCAATTTAGCACGGTCACACAGATGTAAAATAAACCTACCTTGTAAATAATATAATTCTTCACCAGCTACGTAAATTGCTGTCGATATTGATCCATTCCAATTTTTTGCTAGTTCTACAATAGAATGTAATCTATCTACTGAACATTGTGTGGCTAAACATACCATTCCGCTTGGTTCTTGTTCTGCTATTATGACATTATCAAACGTTTTAACCATACGTCTACTGTCCCATCGGCCATTAGACAGTTTAAGATGAAAGTATGATGTGTTTGATTTCTCATTACCACAATCCGTTTTTGATAAGGAACTTGCTTTAAGTAGTGTAAGTGAGAGGTAAATGTTATATAATAATAACACGAAAAGAATATGATGTATGAAAGTAGAATAGCGATTTATGCCCTATAATAACAAATATGTGAATACAGTTATTGAATAAGTAAAATAGTTTATTAAGCAAACTTGAATACTTCACTTACAAATGATTTTAAAAGACGCATTCTAATCTATAATTAAAACTTAAATATTTTAATCCACTGAATTGCTTTGAACATATTTTTATTCATCATTAAACGTACAATTGTTATATTTTTTTTATACCATTCAAAGTTATAAATCATATGTGTTTTCCAATTTCTGTCTAAAAAATCTTTATAAAATTCAGACATTTGATCGGCCGTGGCTGTTGAAATGCCCTTGTCGGATAAACATTTTTTATACGCTTCTCTCTCTTTTATAAATCTCAGGTTGTGGTTAGTCCAAAATTCATGATTCCATTTTGCTACTTCAATTCGCTTAAGCCGCAATTGACGTTCCACTAAAGACTCGTGTTTTGGTATATGATATTTAATTGGTCTCAAATTTGATACTGGATCTGGAGGACCAACTGAATCGACATTGTTCATTGTCCTGGGTAAACAATACGTACAAAATAAACAACTTTAGAGTTTAGAGTACAATAATTAAATACAAAAGAATGTTAATAAATCAAGTTCATACCTTGGACTTTGAACACATTTATAAAACAAAAAACAAAAAATTATGGATTTTGATTTTATTTAGTAAAAGTGTATTATTATGTTGTAATTTAGTATAAGTGTAAAACTGTAAAATACAATCGTGTTAAATTAATTACAAAAAAAACAAGAGTTCTCTGAATCCTAATTTCACTGAACTCAATTATTGATAAATGTCAATTGATAATATTAATATTAATTATTAATACATAGGGTAACCCTGTGGGTTATCTGCTAATCATAAGATAACAATCATGTGATTGTAACGACAACAGTGTAGCCAAAAGCTAAGATTTTTGACATCCATTTTATTTATTAAGATTTCTGTTACTATGTTCATGATGTTCGGCACCATTGCCACTAGTCAGAAGTAGTAAACGTTTGTGCTGGTGCTTCTTTCTTTTACATTCTGTGACAGATGTAGTTTGTTTTGCTATCCTTAACTCACGGATTTACAACAGCCAAAATGGTGAGTGCTTGACTTTTATCCATTTTAATCTTAAGTATTCTAATTTTTAAATGCTCAAAACGTAAAAGACACGGGGCTCCATTAAACCTTTTTAGCAAATATATCTCGAAAAACTTAAATCGAAAAATATCGGCTTTACCTCTAGTATATAAATTAGTCTTAACCCTTTGGTTAGCTTGAAAAATATTCTTTTAATGTGAAATACAAATTTTAAATGATTCTAGACATCAAGGTTAGGCGTCATCATAACATTTGATATTTTTAATAATTCAAGTATAAAATTTATATTATTGATATTCAGAAAGTTTTCGTCATTTCTCATATCAATTGTCTTATGTTATTTATGGTATTTTATGTAAACAATTTAAAATTAAAGCGTGTAAAATTGTTTAACAAATTGCAGAAGTCTATTACGTTTTAGTTTTATAATCCTACTGTTAAACAAGTATTAAATATATCTATAAAACCAAAATGTTTTGATTTTTATGTTAAATATTTAAATCAAGAATACAGTATAACAATTTTTGTGTAGGTTGCCAATACCTCTACTGCTACAATTCGGACTCGCAAGTTCATGACCAACCGACTGCTATGCAGAAAACAAATGGTAAGTAAATAATTTATGATTTAACAACTTACTCTTATACTCAGTTTCAAATAAATAAACAATTACCAAAAAAGCTTATCTTCAGGTTTACATCATTGTACATTATTTATTAATATAAAATTAATTGAACTATAAATTTATAATATTAGTATTTACAACATTTCCCAAAATGATTAACACATACTATCCACCGTTCAAAGACTGATAACTTACTATAAAATATATATGTTTGTTTATTCTGTAGATTAAGTGATTCATAGTTAATACTTAAGAATAAGTATTGCTTAAGCTATACGCATGACTCAAATGAGATTCAAAAATGAGACTGGCTTAAGAAAAGAAACAAGTTATTTAAATATTAAGGTTGATTGAGACCTAGTACCTTAAGCATTGTTTTTAGTTATTATCAAAAGTTGTCTATTTTTAAATTATCAAAAAGTTAACCACAATAATATTCTATATAACAGCATAATAATATGCAGTATTCTATATCTAAAAACTAATCCATGAATATTAATGTAAAAATTCAAAGATAAACTTTAATGACATTGTATAAATACCTTTAAAATGTTAAGACATTATGCTTTTTCATTAAATCTAACCAAACTCTTTAGTTAGCTATTTATAGTTTTTGTATGTCCAACTCTATATTATAATCAGTGATTATATGCATTTTCAAAATTTTACTTTATGGATAATGTATTTAGGGCCGTTCTTACAATGTCCGGTAAAGTGTCGATTAACGCTAACCAGATGATAACGGATTTTATTACCGGCAGAATTCCTCCGGTTAAGTGTCGGTTAACTTTAACCAGAGGTCGTAAGAACCAGCCTAAGACTAACAGAAATTTTAAGAATTTAATATTTTCTCTAATTTTTCATAATATTCTTATTTGGCATAACTTAAAAATATCAAGTAGGATTTTTTTCTTTTTAAGAATAATAAATTTAAAATGTGAATAAGGATCCAAAGTTGACTTACCAAAAATCTGTTTTCAAAAATATGATCGGCGTTAAACTCAAATCTGTATGTTGGAACCTGTTTATGTTTGATTTACAATATTTTTATTTTATATGAGTCATAACTCCTCTAACATCGCTTGCTGTCAAAGGATTCATAATAAATTAAAATATTGTTAAAGATTATTATCACAGTACTATTTCAAGCAGGTTTTTAACAAAAAACTGTAGTTGAAACCTTAACCGATTTGTATACATAATTTCTATTAAAAGTTATTAATTAATTTTTTATTAAGATATAAATTAGAATTAATATTTTATTTATTTAGGTTGTTGATGTCATGCATCCAGGAAAACCTTCTCCTAAAAAAACTGATATTCGTGAAAAATTAGCTAAGATGTTCAAAGTTTTACCTGATGTTGTATTTGTCTTTGGTTTCCAAACATGCTTTGGAGGTGGAAAGTCAACAGGTTTTGCTCTTATCTACGACACATTAGATCATGCAAAGAAGTTTGAACCAAAATACAGACTTCAAAGGGTAATAATTTTTTTAATACTTTATTTTTAAAACTGTTCCATAAATATTTACAAAACCAATTATTTATTTAGCATGGACTTTTCGAAAAGAAAGTTCAGACAAGAAAACAGAGGAAGGAAAGAAAGAACAGGATGAAGAAGGTGCGAGGTACCAAAAAGACTAAAGTTGGTGCCACCTCTGGAAAAAAGGTATTGTAATAAGTAATGATGCCATGTTTAACAATTATTACATTTATTATTTTTATTTTTTTCAGTAAAATGATCGTTAGAAGTGTATGAATGTACTTTGCGGGGCAATCAATATGCTTGTGAATGTAAATAAAACACTTCTTTAATAAAATTGTTGGACTTAATCCTTAATTCTGAGTCAATTAGTTTTCTACCTTTTTCTTTCAATACATTTTTATTGAAATCATATTTTATACCAATGTGTTTCCTTTCTTTACCTATGGACTATGACTAAGTAACGATGAAAATATATAAAAAAAAAAAAAACATTTTATTTTGGATAGTTGTTAGTACTATTTAAATTAATTTTTTTAATAATGAAACATTCTTATACAATGATCAATCCCGGATTAAGGATCAATTGGGCCACCCCAGGACACCATATACTTTGTGGGCCCCCTTTCAATTTAATAACTTCAAAATAATTGTATCATTACATATTAACGACTATAATATTGTATAATTTTTTACCATACAAAAAATATACATTATATCATTATACGCGAGTTTTTATTAAAAATTATGGATCAATGATATGAAATATTGTTAAAACAAAAAAAGACACATGTTAAATATTTTTAACAATAACAGGCAATTTTTTTATAACAATTTCAACATTTTTAAACACGCAGTTGTACCAATAAAATTTGTCTTTATTTTTTCAAATGATAATACTATATTTTTTGATGGATTCCGGTAAAGCGTTTTTTCTGAACATTTTGACAGTCAAATGATCAATTTTGGTTGGCTAGGTATTAACCATGGTTCTCTAAAGCTTAGTATGATATGCATTAATACTTTTAACTGAAATACCTTATTTACAAAAACTAAACAATTTTTCCTTTTAACTTTCTTTTTATATACTTAAATAGTTAAATCGGTAATCTAAAATTTTTTTTAAAAAAACACACAAAATTGTTGGCAAACATAGTTATTTATAGTAATTTTTCGTGATATAAAATTGAGAACAATTTTATTTCATAATTATTTATAATAATTTACTTACTATAATTAACTACATACTTAAATACATTTTTTTTTTTTTTTTAACTATTGGGTGCGTTAAAAATATATATTTTGGGGATAAAGATGCCCGGAGCCGGTTTCCTCCTTGGCTCCCCTTTAATCCAGGCTTGACAATGATATTATGTAATTCAAATTTAACACCATCCATTACAGTGACCAACTTTTAACCTACTTTACAGCAGAGCGACAACCACTTGCCCACCTTTTTTCATTTTCCACTATAAAATATTAGTTGTTAAAAAATAAGCCATAAATATTTTACCTCAGCACATTTAAGTACATCTTCAAAAACATGGCCATCCTAATTTCCCAATTGTAAAATAGAACATAATAACATAGAACTCGCATCATTCATGTTAGTTCTCTTACTGAGGTGGTTTAAACAATTATTGATGATTCTAATATATATGCATTACTTAGTTGTTGTTGGGAGAATAAATATTACATTATACATTAATTCAGTGATCGTATAAACATTTCTAGTCAGTTAGATATCTAGTTTTTGATGTTTATGCATAATCATTGGCATCCAACAAATAAATCAGTTCTCTTAACTCTTTATACTTAAATTATGTGTTATATTTGTGACTAAACAAACATTGCATAAGCTGGTGCGAAGCATCTTAAACAGCAGGTATATGTGTACAAAAATAAATTTGTGAAGTTCCATGAGTAAAAATCGAGTTTAGTATGTTACCTATCAAGAATATTATCTATTTTATGAACGGGCTACGTAAGGGCACCAGATCTATTAACAGGTAACATATATTTTTTAAATCTTTCGAAAAGTGTATTGCTAAAATTATATTTAAAAATAAAATACAACTTTTTTATAATGACATTTTTTTAAATAATTGTGACATATTGCTGTTATAAAACCTATACATACGAGTATATGTGAATTCATACATTTTTTTTAAACTAATATTTTGTTTGACTTTATTAACCCTAGATCACACGCGTTTAAAATATTCACGAGAAATGAGAATACTACACGTACACTTCTTTTTGTGAGACCGTCATAGCAGTGGCGCAACCAAGATTTCTTCAAGGGGGGTCCAAAAAATGTATTTAACTACTGTTTTTCTGTCCTTTTCCTGAGTATATACAAACATTTAATTTCTTAATAAACACAATTTGCTGAGTTTAAGACCAATAAAAAAACAACACTCAATTATATTATTTACATTTTAGATTCTGAGTGGAAAGATAAACGTATTAATTTTACAATGTGTGTGTTTATTTTATAATTTTTTTTTTTGTCTATCATCACTTTTTAGGACAGTAAAAGTGCTTGGATTTTCTTCAACAGTTTCTTTTCTAATAGGAAAGTGAATCTGGTTGGTACTTTGGGGGGTCAAAAGTAAAAATTTCCCTGTAGTTTTCGAGAAAATTGAATTTTGTTTTTGGTGCAACTCTTAAACAAATGACCGTAGGCACATGACATTTTGACTGAATGTTAATATTTTCATTTTCTATACACCATACAATTTTGAAAATATTTTGACTTATTTTGAGCTCTTTACGGACATTTTCAGTTTCCATTTTTTTTAGTTTTTTTTCTATAAATATCAATAAAATTTTATTTGTTGAGTAAAAAAGCTTGAAAATTGAATAGAAGGCTCCTAGTATATTATTTCAATGGCAGATGAAAAAAATTAAAAGTCCATAGTCACATTTTTTTTTTTATAAGCATCAAGTTCAAATATTGACAAAATACGTAAAAATGACGAAAATTTGCAAATTATTTTGTGTTAGAAATTCATGAAAAATTATTTCTTTAAATCTAAGATTTGAAAATGTAATACAAGATTCCTCATAAGTTTGTCTACCTTTTTTAAAAAAAAAATGTCTACAAGTCAAATTAAATTACGTTTGAAATTCCTTTTTTTACAACACTTGATATTCACTGGATCTATCATGTTACGATTTTCTTATTTTGTTGTAATTAAAAAACGAATGACTGTAGATTCTTGAAAATTACACTGAATTTTTATATTAGCATTTTCTATACACGATAAAATTTTGAAAATAATTTGACTCTTTTTGAGCTGTTTACGGACATTGTCAGTTTTCAATTTTTTTAGTTTTATTTTCTATAAATATCAATAAAATTGTATTTGTAGGGTAAAAAACGTTAAAATTTAATGTAAGGTTTCCGATATATTGTTACAAGAGCAGTTGAAATATATTCTAAATACATATGAACAATTTTTTTTATGAGCATTTAATGATTAAATTTTGACAAAATTTAACAAATTTAAAATTGAATAATTATTTTGTAGTTAAAAATTCATAAAATGTTTAACTTTTATACCTAAGGATTGAAAATTTAAAACAAGATTCCACGTAAGTAGTTAATTCTGAAACCAAAAAATCTAAAAAATACATAAGCACAGTTTATTTTTATAGTCATTTTAAGTTCGAATTTGGACGAAATTACATGTTAAAAAACCTAGAATAACTATATTTTAGTTATTTTGTTGTTTTGTGATTGTATAATATTACTCGTGGGTACTTGAAACTTCTAAAGTATACTATTATATATCTATGATTGTATCACGGTTTGTTGTTGACAGTGCCGTATTTACCAGTAAACACTATAAGCTATAGTGCTTAAGGCGGCAATTTCTCAAGGGCGGCAAACAATTTTTAATATTACATTTTAACTAAAATAAATGCAACTAATTATAAAATGTTTTTAGATCAACGGGATTGTGGTAATATTTATATTTTATGTTTTTCAATTTCATAATCGTAGAGTTTATCGCTCTATTATATATCATTGCTATTGCTACATTATTTGTAAATTTTTCGTTATCGTGTTGTAAACAAGTGGATACGACGAATTCGATTATGTGTTGATCTTGTACCTGATCACAAAAACCCAATCATTAGTCAATGCAATCGCGATTCGCGAACGAGCTCATAGTGTGGCATGTTCTATAGTATTAAAGTAACGAACGTGTTCACTGTTCAGTGTTATTTTTTTTTAGTGGAGACGAAGTTCACACTTTTCTTATTTGTATGAATATTTGATTTTTTAAATTTTTATTTGTAACATTTTTAATAAAACTATAGTAAAATGAGTGACGGTCGATCACGTTTAAGTGGCTATAAGTATAAAAAAATCGCGGAAGAAAAAAAAAATCAATTAAATAACTTAGTGCAAAAAATCCCAAAATTAGATTCTTTTTTTAAACCAACCACTTTTTTAAATGAAGTTGAAAATTATGAATCTACACAGAAAACGCTCGCTAGTTTTTCAAACTCGGGTACTAGTACTACGGACATCACTTATATTCAAAACGTCATATCTTCAGAAAGTTGTTCAAATAATACTACTGAAAAAGATAACGTACCAATAGTCGATTTAATCAGCGTGGATCCTGCAGAATGGGTAATTAATGATTTGACAATTGATCGCTTATTACTAAAAGAAATAAAACAAAATATTGACTATGATTTATTATCAACAAAATTAGAGTTTGGGAATAAAACGCGATACTTAAAAAAAGTGTATTTTATCGGAAACTTTTAAATGGAGAACAGCTTAGAAAATTTTTAATTTATTCTCGTAGTAAAAATGCATTATTTTGTATCCCCTGTCGATTGTTTGGAGGTTCTACTAAACTTGCTACAGAAGGTTTAATGGACTGGAGAAACGTTATTAAGATTGTAAAACAACATGAAGTCTCTAAGGAACATACTAACTGTCAAATAGTATTTTTACGTAGGAGCAATAATATTGGGAGAATAGATAGTGATCTCTGTATTCAAATAAATAATGAAATAGATTATTGGAAAAATGTGTTGAAACGGGTTATTGCTATCATAAAAAAACTGGGAAGTCGTGGTCTTCCATTTAGAGGTTCCGTGGAAAAATTTGGAAGTCAAAATAATGGTAATTTTATGATATGTTTAGAATTAATATCTGAATTTGACCCTTTTCTAAGCAATCATATAGTTCAACATGGAAACCCGGGCAGTGGTCATACATCTTACCTTTCTTCTACAACATGTGATGAAATAATTACATTAATAACAACACAAGTTACTAATGTAATTATAAAATAAATTAAAAGTGGAAAATATTTTTCGTTTGTGATAGACTCAACTCCTGATATCAGCCACACAGACCAGTTAGCATACGTTATTCGTTACGTTAGAGACAGGGGCGGATTGGCTATTTTTGGCCCGGGGTGCAAAATTAATTAGGGGCCCCTAATTTTTTTTCAAACCTACCTAAATTAGGAAAGAGCCCTTAGTTTTATAATTAAATATAAAAAAAAAATTAAGAATAACATGTTGTTTATTTGTAGAGATGTTGAAATATATTATTTAATTTTATTTTGTATAATACCGTATACCGACTGTGGTAATCGGGGGCCCGGATCATAAATACAAACGGGGGCCCGGGGTGCTACTTGATGTATAGCACCCTGGGCCAGTCCGCCCCTGGTTAGAGATGACGGTTTTCCTGTCGAACGCTTTATGTGTTTTTTACCAAATATTGGGCATAAGTCTGAAACACTTGAAACGGTCGTATTGTCTTTTTTAACTAAACATGATATTGACATAAACAACTGCAGGGGCCAGTCGTAAGACAACGCCGCCAATATGTCGGGAATTTACACGGATTTACAGGCAAGGATATAATAAAAGAAAATCCTTACGCGTATTACATACCATGTGCTGCTCACTCGCTAAGCTTGGTTGGGACTTGTGTAGCTGAATGCGTGAAAGAAGGATTATCGTTTTTTAACACTATTCACTAGACATTAACTATTTAATTTTGAATATAATAATTAACTACCTATTTAAGTATTTATTACTACCATGTTTTTTATCATTATATTTTATATAATATTTTTTATAATTAAATTTTTTATATGAATATGTATATGTATGCATTTTTATAACAGCTGTATATTTTTATTTTTCATCATTAAAATTTTAAGTGATATAGAAAAAAACAATAATTGTATGATTTAATAACATTTTTTACACTAGAAAAATATTTATATTAAAAGGCGGCAATTTATTTTGTGCTTAAGGCGGCACAATGGTTAAATCCGGCACTGGTTGTTAATGTATAACGCGTTATAAATACCTACCTAATGGATATTGTGATATTCCTGTGTATATTATAGGTCAATTTTTTTTAATACCATAGATATAAGTAAATAATATGTCTTATACCTAAACTGACATACCGTCTCCGCTCAGAATCGTTTTTCTTATACAATGATATTAAATCATTGAATTCAAATTTAATACCATCCATTATACAGTGACCCACTTGTAACCTACTGTACAGCATAGCGACATCCACTTGCCCACCTTTTGGCTTTTTTAAATTTATATTTACAATGTATGTCAATTAATTATTATCGGATTATTATCAAACTAATCAATAAATTTTGATGAACATTTCACGGAAACTTTTAAAAATAAAAATAAAACTATGACATAAGCCAAGGGTGGGGTCCGGACCCGGGGTCCACCCCCATGGGTTCGCCACTGAGTCATAGCACTATAATAGCAGGAGACAATTTTTAGTGCCTAAGGGTTAACCTTCTTAGAACTGGGACAAATAATTCGGTGTTATTGAATTTAAGTAATTTTTTTTAGTATAATAATATATACATATTTATTGTCAAAATCTTTTTTCGTTACCTATGTTTTAGAATAAATTAGTTGCGGGCTGCGCACATGATTTTCGAGGTGACCAGTGTGGCGGATCTTGGCTTCTGGGATTAATCAATTAAATAACCACATACAGCATATAAATAAATATCAGACAATGTAAAATTTGTGTCATTCCACTTGGCGAGGTTGTGCAGGGGTGATTGGTAAACATGTCGTTAGGGGGGGACCAAGACGGCCCGGAAATTTGTAGTAATAAAATACCGACTATAAACTAACATTTTCCTTCCCATTTTAACAGATATAGGACTGGTTAATGATCTATTTATACCAAAGTCCAAAGATTAAAATCGTTGTTTTAGTTTTTTTTTCACATTAAAAATATAAATTATTAGAATCTTACAAATTATGATGGGCATAGAACAAATTTATATACAATACCAAGAAAAAAATTTTATTGTTAAAAATCAAAAAATTTTGTAAAAAAATACCTAGGTACATACATTGGCGCAAATAGGTGGGGGCTTGGGGGGATTTCGTCCCCCCCAGTTAAAAAAGTCAGTCATTAGTACTGAGCATGTATATTTTTAGAAAATATTATAAGGGGCTTTAGTCCCCCCAAAATAATTTGTCTATTTGCGTCTATGAGTACATACATACCTAATGTTATAACTTATAATATAAATAAAAATAAAATATAGTTTAAAAAAATGTGTACGACATATAAATTCTTGTACCCATATTAAATTTTTATTAGCTAGGTACCTACCTCTATCATAATTTATATTGTTAATGCAAAGAAACTAAAAGAATTATCTGTAATGTTGGGTAGTTACTATACTTTACTTGCAGTGGCGAATTCTCTAGACATACTCCGCATGGTTAACAATAAAAATACAAAAATTGTTCGGGCACCCAATATAGTCCAAGCCACCAAAAAAATTAATTTATATTCAAAATTATGTAATCTAAAGTAGAAAGTTACGGACATTATACCTGGCCTGGACACAACTCAAATGCCCCGGTTTTTTTATTCGAGCAGATTTTACGTATTAATTATTTTTTACTTAAACAAAATCGGGGCTGAGTTTACAATCGTCCGGTGGTCGTTATCGTTGCTCTATGACTTTAATACGTTTATATAACGTTTATATAAATATGTACATCTGATAAACCGGTTTAAGCAAATAAAACGGTTTTAAATTCTTAATCTACATAGCGCGAGCGTTCTAACTTTTAAAACGGTTTAGTCTTAAACCACTTTAACGCCATCATATAAACAGTTATCGGTAAAAAAGAACAAGAAAAAATGAACAATTTTTAATAAATTATATAATTTGATTATCACAAAAAAAAGTTATTGATATCAAATTATTATTATTTAACAAAATTAAGTATTAATGATATCCTATCGTGTGTGCTACAGCAGTTAAGAAATTTTCAATATCCCTTTTACCATTTTTATAACCTTCACATAATGTTAAAAGTCTAATTTGCATTTTTTCATAAATAATAGGTATGTTCTTTTTTTGTTCATATCCACCTATAACATCTTGAGCAAACTTCATTTCATCAAATCCAACTTCCAGGCGTATTTTTGTACCGTGGGATGATTATTTGAAAATTATAATAAAAATATTAAAAAATAAGGTATGAGTAAATAAATAATTGACTTTCTTGGTATGATTTTTTGGCATAATTCTGGTTTAGCAACCTATCGATTTTTTAAATTTTTTTTGTATGTAAACAAAATGTAAAAAAAACCCAGACAAACTTTGTTTTGATAAAAACTTCAATTAGGTACAACATTATTTTCGTTACGCGCGTTTAAAAAAAAAAATACTGAGAATTGAATAATATTAATTTTTTTTCAACGCTGATTTCAAAATTGTTCGATATTTTTTGCGGGAACCATTATTTTGGAAGTTTAAGCCATCCAAAGTTTGCTATTTTACGTTTATACGCATGTGCGCAACACTATACTGCGCGGAGGAACCGTGTTTGGTGTTTTTTCGATTTTTTTGTCCGAGCGCAGCGCACTGAGCGAGTGGCAACGCTAGCAGGTTATGTGCTTCTTAACAACTTTGTTTAATTCCGAGGCCTGCCCAAGGTGGTTTTACATACAGTTAGCAAATCGGGCGATATTTTCAATTTTTGTTCCGAGCAATATTCAATTCTAAGTATTTTTTTATTTTAAAATGCGTGTTATATACGAAAAAAAGTGTAGTTTATGACGTTTTTCAACCCAACCAAACAAATTTTAAAAATTTTAAAAATTGTAAATTGTTCTTTTTTTCCGGGATTCCATATAAACGTAGTAATTGAGACTTTGCAGAGGCATATTTTGCCGTTGTATTTTATTTTTAAGTATCGTTATTAACCCTGTAATAATCGACGCTACGTCATTGACCACTGATATAAATCCAAATCATGGATAGTTTTTAATTTATAATTTGTTTATACCTGTTATGATAATATCTAATTATAAAATTAAAAAATTATAATAATAGGTATCGCCATTATGCGTGATCATGGGCGCAAATAGCGTTGGGGGGGGGGGGGCTAAAGCCTTATTTTGATAATAACGAATAAGCTTAAAACAAAATGTAGGAAATGTTTGGGGGGCTATGGACATTTTTGGGAGGGCTTAGCCCCTTAAAGCCTCCCTATTTGCACCTATGTGCGTGATATTTTATTGCAACGTCTCCCCAACCTCATGCCAATGGTAATTCTTATTTAAACTGGCGGTGGTAAACCTTTTTGATTTTTAAAAGTAGTCAACTTTCCCGGATTAACATTTTATTTTATTATTACCTTGACTATAATTATAACTCACAGGTCACAGCTACAGCATTACTATAATCTATAATGTACACAGGTGCATGATTCTTTTAAATCTTTATAAACATTAAATTATAATAATCTGAGACTCAAAGAGTTTACAAACATTATATTTTGGATCGTTCATATACTCATTATCTTGTAGCAGTATAGAGTCTATGAGTCTATGCATATACCATACAAATATATTAAAATACATATTGTTTTGAAAAAAGCGCGGCGAAAGGGAACTGGTGACTGGGCTGGTGGACGCACTGTGTGTCAGTCGTCCTTTGCCATTGGCCGACGTCACTACAGCAGCTGCTGCCGTAGCGCTGCTAGGTGGTGGGTGGGCCATCGTCCGTCGTTGTCGTCGTCATCACCGCGTCGACGTATCCACTATCCGCCGCGCCCTCAAACAGCACGCACACATACGCGTGCAATGGCGTCCGAAGACAACGGTGACTTCGACACGGATCTGTCCGCGGCACCTGCGAAACGCATGCGGTACTCGTTCGCCGATGAGATTGCCCGAACTTCGCATTTTGAAGCTTTTGGACAGCGATTCACCGGGTTCCCGTCCGGCGAATGTTACGGTAAGTGTCACGGAAAAACGCTAAGGGCCGACGCTTCGGCGGCCCGTCGTCCTGCAAACATGGCGGATTTTTTTCCCGTTTGCGTGTACTCGACGTGCGTTTTCGCCGGGGCGTGCCCCCCTCTCACCCGCCCACCTGCCGCACTGACGTCATCGTTCCTTCGCTTTCTTTTCCACGGCACCTACGTCATTTCGCGGCTTTTCCAAGTTCTCCGCGGCGTAATATTATTATCTATTTATGGCCGTTGCCGATAGGCGATAATCGACTTGCTCATGCCGAGTGATAACTGCCGGGTAAACTCTTTAACCACATTCTGCGCCGTAGTCTGTGAAACTTGATCAATGGTTCAATTATTAAAATTTTCATATATTGCATAAGTTTCGTTATTGTAGTATCGATCAAGTAATAATTAATATAATATTTTCGCCTAACTTTGAAAATCTCGGTTTTAATGTCCCGAGTTAATTAAATCGGATTTATGTGTCTTGAAGATTAAATACTAATTGGTATTTAATGACGCTTAATAATCGAATGATACTCAATGAATCATTTTTAACAATCCATTTGTTCATTCATTAACCACACAAAGAAAAAATTATTTATTTAATAATTTCTTACTAAATGTATTAATTATGTTTTATGTTTTGTTTTCATTACTATAATTAATTATTTAACAATCGTGTTTCTCTTGATAATATTTAAACACCACTTCAAATAGTGTCGCTTCCTCCCCTTAAATATTCTAGTTTAGTTATAATAAATTTATCTTTATGGATACATTATCCACTATGGACATAATTTTATATTATTTATTCTATTATAACAAGTGCTCATTTAATTTTTAAATGAAAAAAAAATAAAAAAAAATTGGTCATTAGTTTTCATAATTATTATGTTATTCAAAACCAATTCGACTTATAAAAATAAAAATAGTAATATATTACATACCTATTAGTACCTATACAACACATAAATTATATTATAAATGAATATTAATTTATGATTTTAGCCAATAATTTATACCAGCAATCATACAAGTCTTTAGATACTCTATCGCCAAATTATTTGCAACCAAATTCACCAACCCCTCCATTAACAATGTCTTCAAGTTTACCAGAATCTCCAGAAGACTCTAGGTAAATATATATACTTTTTTAATTATAAAAAAATGTTGATGTTCTTTACATTATCATATGTTCCATAAAGTATATTTGACGAAAGTTCGGACACTAAAGAAGAACCTGAGGACGATGATTCATCATCCACATCCAGTTCAGACTCCAGCACACATTCTGAAAACGCAGATTCTGAAAAGGGAGTACCTGGTAATAAAAATGTTGCATTTTTAAAGTTGTATTTGAATTAAAATTATAACATTAATTTGAATGTAGGTTCAATGGATTGGGTTCAGCGACAAATTATGGGTGGTATAAATCCAAGACGTTTGTTGCATCAAGTGTTTGGAGCTTCTGTTCCATCTCAGTTAGAAGATATAACATTATGGAGAGTAAGTAACTTTTAATTTTAGATTAATATTTTAAATTTAAAAAAAAATGTATTATCTAACAGATAATCATGAGCATGACAGATGACTCTCCAATACGAAATCGTCTTCGTAGTGTTAGTTCACTTGATGATGTTGTTAGGTTATTGAAAACAAGCAATCGCATTATGGTTCTTACTGGAGCAGGTGTAAGTAATTTTTTTAACTATTAGAATTTACAATTATCATTAAGTTATTATAATATATATTTTTCTAGGTCTCTGTTTCTTGTGGAATACCAGATTTTCGAAGTCATAACGGAGTTTATGCTAGGCTAGCAACAGAATTTCCCGACTTACCTGATCCCCAATCTATGTTCTGCATTGATTATTTCAGTAAAGATCCTAGGCCATTTTTTAAATTTGCCAGAGAAATCTATCCAGGACAATTTAAGCCATCGCCATCCCACCAGTATGTGATTTTATTTATTTATAGTGCCTACATTATTACAAACAATATTTTTTATTATAGATTTATTAAAGTCTTAGAAAAGAAAGGACGACTCTTACGTAATTACACTCAGAATATAGATACATTGGAACAAGTTGTTGGTATTAATAATGTTATTGAATGTCATGGTATGATAATTTATATATATAACTATAGTATTCTGTAAAATAGTATATTAATTATTTTTTAATATTAGGATCTTTTGCTACTGCATCATGTACTCAATGCGGGCACAAAGTGTCAGCAGAAACTATAAGACCTGATGTATTTGAACAAAGAATTCCACGTTGTCCAATATGTGTCAACAGTACTGGTAATTTATATATATTTTTATTTATTATATAAACTATTTAACATAACTGTTAACTATACTTGTTTACTTAATATGTTCTTAGGTATTATGAAACCAGATATTGTATTTTTCGGAGAAGGACTTCCAGACAGTTTCCATAAAGCAATTGAAGATGACAAAAATAACTGTGATTTATTAATAGTAATTGGATCATCATTGAAAGTACGACCAGTGGCTCGTATACCTAGTAAGTTAAATAATGAATTAAATACTATTAAGTTGTAGCAAACTAATTAAAAAGTATCATTTTTTTTTAGATATGTTAGACAAACATGTTCCACAAATATTAATAAATCGCGAAAGACTTCCACATATGAATTTTGATGTTGAACTTCTTGGTGACAGTGATGTTATTGTGGATCACCTTTGTCGCATGTAAGTATTTAATAAATGTAAACTACCTAAACATTATTTTTTTATCTAATTCTACAAATATTTATAAAATAGGCTAGGTTCAGATTGGACTGAGCTATGCTGGTGCAAAGAGGAATTGACCGAAGCTAAAACTTTGAATACACCTACGTCGTCGCCAAGGTAATATTTTTACATTTTCATGCATTGAAATGATTTTGTATATTAACAAATATTTTGTATAAACAGGTCTAATGAAGCTACAATTGAAACTGTGGAAGGTGAAATGTCTACCGATTCTACAAGAGATAGTGCCAATAGTATGTCACCACCACTTGGTGATGATAGATTTACTCCAGGTACTTCAGGTGAACAACGAAATTTATCCACAGACTCTACAAGAGATAGCGGTATTGATCCAGATGATCCTCAAAAATCTAGTCTAGCTGCATATTTACCATGTAATATATTTAATTAATTTTTACTTTTTTCCTATACATTCCCTAAATTAAATTTTTTTTTTAGCTAATAAATACTACATGTTGAAAAAGAGAAGGTATATGTTTTCTGGTGCAGAAGTGGATTTAAATGACATGAACGATGACAGTGAAACGGAATCAGACTCTAGTGAAAAATCCGAAACCCCCCCATTGCATTGAAATTAATTATTTTACAATTTATATATTTAGCTCAATTGTTACTTAACTATTACAAGCTAATAATATTGTTTTTGCTTTCATTCAAAGATGTATATATTGTCTCCTATTTATCTTGTATTCCCTAACATTTCTCTGTTTGTTATTATTTTATTTACCCTCAAATTTATTATTTTCCATTTTTAATTTATGTAGCCAAATAACCTTTCAAATATATGTAAATATATAATGTATATACACAATACACAATGTTTAAACATTAGCGAGTGAAAATAACCGTCAATTATTCATTACAAAAGTTATTTTCTGTAATTATTTAAGTACTAGGGGTATTTTTTTATTAAATTTTATTTAATTTTTTTATAATAAAATATTAAAATGTACTCTACAACCTAATGTATATTTTAATAAAAAAAAAATTAAAAATGCTTTCATATATTTATTAACAAGTTAAATCATAAATCACTCTTATGTAATTACAATTAAGTTTAATTGTATAATTTGTATTGATGACATATTTAATTTATAATCATCAATTAAAAAAAATATATTCTTACTTAAAAATAAAATTATAAGTAGTTTAATTTTTAAAAATCAATATGATGGTTATTTGTTTTAACATAAGAATGATGTGTTTATATTATTCATACTTGATATTCTTGTATGTAATTAAATATTACAGAAAAATAGCTAGGTTTATTATTTTTAATAATAAATCTAATTAAATCACTCATTAAAATGCTGATATAATATATAAATGCATTTAAAATTAATTAATTGTAAAAATGCAAAATATATTTTCTTAAAGTGAAAATATATGATTTTTTTTTAAGTGTTGAGGTGTATGGAAAGTGTTATTAATTGTTAGTCTGTATTTTTAACTGTCAAGTTTTTAATTACTATGTCACTCATTTTGTTGTGCTAAACATTGTAAAACAATACACCATTAACAAAATCATAGGAAAACAAAATATGATGTGTTCAAAATGTTATAATTTACCGTGTTCCTTTGCAAACATATTAGCAATACATAATTATTAATTATATTTAGTTACTATGTTGTTAGTTTATTTTATATTGTAATAAAAATATTTTTTATTTTGAGAGTATTAAGTTTTAATTTATATACTGTATAATATCTAAATGTTAAGGTGCATTTTTTAATAGACAATATCAAAATTGTAGTATTAACTTACAATCATTAAGTACTTACTCAAATTTAGAAATTTAAGTTGAATATTCATTAATCTAATTTTAATTTGCTAATATTTATATTATATTAATGTAACTAATAGCAGTTATACCAAATCTTCTATATTTTTTTTATAATGCTTTTTTTTTAGTTATAATAATCGTGCAAACAAATAAATACTCTTTTAATAATTATTTTTATTACCACTAATATAATATAGAAAAAACTTTTAGCATATTCACTAACTTTTGTTATCTAACTAGTGAATTGAAAATAAAATAATTTACACGTTTAATTATGATTACCTAAATATTATGAACATTGAAGGTACTAGGTATTAATTGTTATAAAAAATTAAGTAAAGCTTGGATCAAAACCAATTTTTTTTTGGAAGTCCATGTTAGTATGTACTATGTAACCTACATTTTTCAAAAAGAAAATTTATTTTAACTATTCCAGTGTTAAATTAAATTTAAATTTATTCTAGACAATATGAGGGGATACTTCCAAATGGGTTAAGGAAATACTACTATCATTGAATAACATTGGTATTTGGTCGAAAAATCTGAAACTTTAAAAAAAAAAAACAATACCATATTTAGTAAATGCTAAGTAAAATTTGTTGTCAACGAATCCACTTATCTAAACTTTAAATGCTTAAAAACTAAAAAGGTGGGCAAGTGGATGTCGTTTAGCTGTACAGTAGGTTACAAGTGGATCACTGTATAATGGATGGTATTAAATTTGAATTCAATGATATAATATCACTGTATAAGAAAAACGATTCTGAGCGGAGACGGTATATCAGTCTATGTATTAGACATACCTATTATAGGTATATTTATCTATACCTAGTATATAATCGAGTGAATATCAAATGTTGTAAAAATATGAATTTCAAACGCTAATAAAAATTTAATTTGACTTGCTTGTAGACATTTTTTTTTGAAAAAGGTTGACAAACTTATAATGAATCTTGTATTAGGTACATTTTTAAATCTTAGATTTAAAAAGACAATTTTTCATGAATTTCTGACTCAAAATAATTTGCAAATTTTTGTTATTTATACGTATTTTGTCAATATTTGAAGTTTTGATGCTTATGAATAAGAATTGTGACTATGAATTTTTAATTTTTTTCATCTACCATTGAAACAATATACTAGGAGCCTTCTATTAAATTTCCAAGCTTTCTTAACCTAGAAATAAAATTTTTTGATATTTATATAAAAAACTAAAAAAAAATGGAAAATTAGTCAAAATATTTGGAAAATGTTATCGTGTATAGAGAATGCTAATATAAACATTAAGTCAAAATTGCATGTACCTACGGTCATTTTTTAAGAGTTACCTACACCAAAAACCAAAATTAATTTTATCGAAAACAGATTTTGCGTAAAAATTCCCGTTTTTCCTTAATTTTTCTTGTTTTTCACGTCCCTTTTGAAAACTACTGGGAAATTTTTACTTTTGACCCCCCCCCCCCCAAAAAAAAAAAAAATTACCAACTAGATTCACTCCCTATCAGAAAAGATACTGTTGAAGAAAATCTAAGCATTTTTACTGTCCTAAAAGGTGATGAAAGACACAAAAATGCATTGTATTTTCAATCTATAAGGTTCTGAAATTCAGCGCATCGAATGCGTTGATGCATCGGGACATCGTAGTCTTAATCAACTAAAACCCGATTGTCTAATGGCCTAATGGATATGCGCTTAAAATCCCTGAGAAGGCATTAAGGCCCGTTATCACCAACGAATAAATGAAGGTGTTCTGAAATAAAGCGATTTTTACCGATTTCATGTAGCATACGTATGCATACATAGGCGCAAATAAGGGGGGCTTTAGGGACTAAGCCCTCCCAAAAATGTCCATAGCCCCCCAAACATTTCCTACATTTTGTCTTGAGCTTATTCAAAATTATCAAATTATCAATGTAGCATACGCGTATGTCATGGTACCATGACAAATATATACATGTCATGTAGCATACTGTATTTCCATCAAGAAATGTAGCGTTACATTACCAAATGCACAATTATATTGTACTTAATGGTAATGTTCAGCGACGAGCGACTATTGACAAGTATCGTAGATATATTATAGTGTTTTGTAATGACGTGGTGTGCGCTTAGACAATATAAAACAGTTGTTTTATAAGTATTTAGGTGTGCGAGAACTGTTATTTTTTTTTTATGAGTTATTGATTATTTTCTCTAAGTTAAACATTTTATTAATATTTAAAATCATGGTGGCTCCTTCAAGGGTTTAGACTTTAAATTCTATAATCTAGCCTAGAGTATTGTTATGTTATATACACAGACGGTCTCGGGATTTTACTTCAGTGCAGCATATTTAATACAGAATACACGTAGGTACATATAGTGCATTCCTAGAGCCAGTCGAGAATTCGAGAAAATCTCGACTTTTGGCCTTCGCAAGCTCAGAAGCACGGAGAGTCAAAAATAATGCTGAGATTTATGAACTGTATCAAAAATCCAATAAAGTAGATGATCTGATATTCTGATGATATAAAACAGAAAACGCTCTTTTGCAGGGCTGGCTACACGTGTTGAAAATAAGGATCACTTTCTATACATATACACAATTACATTTGATGCAATGTGGAATCTGGAATCCCAGAAAGTAAAAGACCAATAGAGCGTCCAAGGTTAAGGTGTGAAGAGCTGCCGAGCTGGTACAAAAGATGCGGAGCGGGCCAAACCGAACTCAGATTGGCGAGTCGTAGCGATGGATAGGTACCTACTGGATAGGGAATGATGGCCAGCTATGTCTGTATGGTTTAAAGGCCGACAATTTTACTACTTTTATATAAGAAAAAGAACAGGTTGCCATTGGCGAAAATAGGGGGGACTTAGTCCCCCCAAATGTCGGTCAAGTGACTCAAGTCCCCCCAGTAGATAATCTAGTAATTATAATTAGTACTAATTACTATAGTACTAATTTTTATATTCTGTAGTACTAAGCAATATGGCCTATGGAAGGGGGCTTGAGTCCCCCCAAAATATTTAGTCAATTTACGCCTATGTAGGTCACGAAACCACTTCCTTTTTAGTCTGCGTCGAGGATACCCTGATAGAGTAAGGCAAGCCTAAATTAAGGCATTTTGAGGCCCAGGGGCCAAAGTTTTAAATGAGGCCCCTATACGAAAAAAAAAATAATAATGTACCTATAATATATTATTTAATATAGGTACGGGTACCTGTTATTATAAATATATATAGGTATTAGGTACGCATAACAATAAATAATGAATAGGTAATGTATCATATAATTTTATTTATAAATTATAATTTACAAGCTTTTTTCCTCGCTAAATAATCATTGATTTTTTTTAGGTGATTTATAGTTATAGCCTATAACGAAAAAAGTAATGGACAAATCTGAGGCCCCTAAATAAATTCTAACTATCGTGGCCCGGGGGGCATGGCTCCCCTGAACCCCTCCCCCTTTAATACGGGATTGGAGTAAGGATACTTTATGAGGGAAGTAAGGGATTACAATGAGTTTGAAGTTACTTATAAAAAAGTGTATGAAATATGCGTGATTCTTCATCAATAGTTTTCATATGAAATCATTAAATTTTCAAAGTGGGTAAGAATAAAATAATTCAATTGAACTTAACTTAACACTCAACTAGAAATCAGAATACTATAGTTTAATAGCCCGGGCTGGTGAGTGGTGACGACAATATCTCTCGGTAAATCTATGCTCCATTATTTCGAATACCTACAGAGAACTGACTATGAATGTTGCCGACCTTAACCGTTAGACAGCGCCGCCGTATACGATTTTTGTTTTTAATTTTATTTTACCAGCCTCTGGATTTATGGGTTTTGGATTATGAGTAGTGTACTTATGATGCAATAATATAATATATTATTATTTATTAATATACCCACAGGGTCAGATTAACGAAATTATTTCATAAGGGGCCTCGACACGAATATTGTCAGTTATCTATTCTTGAAGAATAAATAAAAATAATAAAATCTATCAATAGGTAATAGCAATTTTTTAAATCTTATATTCACTTTTTCATAAATATTACGTTCAAACTACAAATGTACAATAAACATTTAAACATCAAATATACTGTTCATAAATCATAATATCAATATTATACATAATAAATAATAATTATTATGTTCATATTTAATTATGTTTTACTGACAAAGAGTCATTTAAAATAATAGAGTTATACATACGTATCAAAATTTGTACGTTTATATATTATTATAAATAAGTACAACTTAACTTTTCTGATATTTTTAAATTATGATTTAGGTAGCCAGTAGGTATAAAATACAAAATTAACAGAGTTTTATTGTAGTACCTACCTATTATTAATTATTTTTTAGGAGGGGGGGATCATTAAACTTAATTCTTTGAGATAGATAATTACATATTTAATTAGACTAAAATACTTTTTTTTATTTCCCAATACATATTATATTATATTACCAAGGACGTCCATGTTTGAGGCGTCTCACGCTTGTATATGTTTTTCATAATATTTTTCTCCGCTACCTACCTCATCACTGCTTGATAGTTGATATTATCAATCGCTGTATAATAGTAATATATTCACTATTGATGGATGAATAATAGATTAACCTACAGACGTAAATATTAAGTATTAAGGGTGAACAAGTAATAGGGACATAGGGTAATAGGTAATCTACTAATCTGAAAAAATACTGTTTACAAGTGACAAGTGTATCAGCGTAACATTGTAATCAGTGGCGTGTAAGCGTGTTGAACTCATTTTGGTGAGGAGCAAAAATGTATTTAAGGTTACCCACCCACCACCCTTGATGTTTATAACGGCATTTCCAACTCAGCAAAAGAATCAGTCAATGAAGTGTTATAATCCTTCAAAAATTATCCTGCACAGCCCTAGAAAAAAAGCCTTGACACCAACAAATAACATTTCGATGCTAAACTGGCATCTGCACACAGTACACATATTTGACATTTCTATACTGTAGTAGATTAGAAATTCTGAATAATAAATAAATAATAATACATTTATTTACCAACAACAAAAATGTTTGATAATAGTTAATAAAACGAATACAAAATATTTCAAGCTCGTCTGCCATGTTTTCGGTTGGAATAATTTCCAGGTATAAAATTGCACACTATTATTCAGGCAACATACCAAAATACCAAAGATATTGTTATTATTTACATACAACTATATTCTATAATATAATAGATTCATTTGATGACATGAGTTCTTTATCTTGTGTAATATTTTATATCATAGAAGCCTGTGACAAACCGACAGGTAGTTATAATCTATGCCGTCAACACTACAGGAATATTAATATGGTTAGCAGCACCCTTGACATTTGACCCATCAGTAGCAGTGGGGAGAACCCAGGGGCCAGGACAAAAAAAGGGACATTGTCTCATCCATAAAAAACCGTAGGGTACTGAAGTACCGTTTTATTTTTGTCCCAGTATTGTTTTACCCTGTACACCTACATGATGTTAACAGATATTCACATTTCCATGGCACACGCGTTTATCTTTAACCTTAACATATAATTTATCGTACAACAATATTTATATATTATATTAATGTTTCCTGGTTTCTTTATATACAATAATTAGTATAGATATTACTGTATTAAGTAAAGGCAATAAAGTTTCTTTATCATTGCTCTGCTGTCAAAAAATGTCCTGACAGTGTTATTGAATATTTTTTATTTTAAATAGGTAATTTAATAAATATTTTGGTCATAGACCGCTTTGCAAATAAGCAGAAGTGTCTTATAAAATTTATCATAATAATTTATATTATGAATACCAGTTTATGGTAATGTTAATAAATTTAAAAATATATCTCAACCAGGATTATATTGCTTATATTAGTATTCAAAAATATTGTATTTTGGTTTACTTTTTTTTACGAAAAGTTGATATTATTTGATGTATAGGAATTAGTTTAGTAAAGTTCTTAAATATTAATTCCATAATTATAACCTTGAACCTAGTAAACTAGTAATTTTAGTACTATCTAAGTTCATTATGTAGCTATGTAAGCATCGCATGTTTTCATATGCGTAGTATTATCATGTATGTATAATGTATACTTATATAATATATATTAAAAAAATAATATGGTTGAAAGAGTGAGTAATATCATACTCAGCTTTAAAGCTACTTAAGGTAGGTACTAACTACTGAGAAACAGAGTATGTAAACAAATGTTGGTAAATTATTCCCCTTGGCCAAAAAAAAAACAAAACTGATAACTGGATTCGTATGGTTTTCTCTTAGGCGTCGGAATAATATGACTTACGAGTTACGAGTTGCTTACAATTTTATTATAGGTATAATCTAGTGCTGTAGCCTGGCAAGGAAATGGGGCACTGGGGTAGAGTGCCCCGCAATTTTTTTTATGAACAATGGTATCATAAATTAACATTAGTTCTAAAAAACTTGAGAAAAAAATTAAGTGCCCCCACAAAAAATTTCTGGCTACAGCACTGGTATACATGGGTGTATACAAGGGGGGATGTGGGTGTCAGATCCACCCCTCCCCAATCAGGCATTTTTTAAAATTTTATTAGATGCTGTTCTTAATATTAGCGCAATACAAGGAAACATGAAAACAAAATTAAATAATTTGTAAATTATATGTTTAATTCTGGAGTGTCATTTCAACTTTTTGAAGAAATGTATGCTAACTGCTGTAGGTTGGCTAAAAAAATTGTCAGTAGACCAACATATATATTTTACTATAGAGTATTAGTTATTACAAAAATGTTTTTCACGGTACGCTCAAAAATTAGGAACTTCATATTATAAATGTAATAATGTTATATTATTATAATATTATCAATATTGGTCGAACCCGGCCGCGGGTAGCATTTTTCTTCGGACAAGTCAAGGTGTCCAGAGAGAAGTGCCACCATTCTCCACCCGGGCATTGCAGATACCTACGGGTGCTCACTAAAAAATTTGCTAAAACCAAAAAACACACGTGTTTACAAACCTATAATTTCTACCCTACAAACAAAAACAAACAGTTTATGGCCATAGTTGGCTTCATGATCAATTAAAAAAAAAAAAAAAAATAATAAAATATTGTCAATATATAAGTATACCTAATATTATTATTATTATTATTATTTTTTTTTTGATCTTAAGCCCGGCAACTATCATTAGCTGTATTGGTTTTGTACGTTTTTAATGTCGGTAGGGGTGGAACACGTGTGTGTTGGGTTTGGCAGAATTTTTAATTGGGCACCCATAGGTATCTGCCATGCCCGGGTGAGGGATGGCGGCACTTGTTCTCCGGACACCGTGACTTGCCCGAAGAAAAATGCCGCCCGTGACCAAGGAATCGAGCACTCGGCCACTCCGTCCCCCAATATTATTATTATTATTAGGCTAACAATACTATGTTTGTACTTAAATTATTTAAATATAAATTTAAATATGAATAGACACATTTGTACTTAATTATATTATATTGCCTATATTTTGTCATTTATTCTTTTAATGTGCGCATAGGGCATAGGTATTACCGGGTTTAAATTTTTTTTCTGATCCCCCCACTATATAAAAATTATGTATACGTCACTGCTGGTAGGATCTTTATGCCTGGTCCTCGATCACCCACAAGCTACCCTTTCTAGGGTATCGCCGAATTGACAATTTTAAATATCACGATTATAATACCAATATTACTAGCTAATTACAACCCAGCGATTCGCGTTCTGCGGTGCCGTCGCGGATGTGATTCGCAATGTAGTTCCCGGAAACTGTAACTTTGTTTATGTATTAATATAATATTCTGATGATATACTATCAAGGTCGATAGCCTAAAACCATCGATACAAATACACCAGAAACTGTGCTTCGTGTAAATCGTGATGTAATTATCTTGATGCGGTGTTATAATGCAATCACGCCGTATCGACAACTTGTTACGTATTTAATTTCACGTGAAATTGATATTGCATATTGTATACAGGGTGATTCCTTTAACTCTTTATCTTGAAAAGTGCATAACAATATTATTTCCACATCATTTTAAATTCTGGGTGAAACGATGAATGTATTGATTTAACAATGATGTGTGTTTTTTTTTTTATTATTTTTGTGTCTGTCATCACCTTTTAGGACAGTAAAAGTGCTTCGATTTTCTTCAACAGTTTCTTTTCTGATAGGATGTGAATCTAGTTGGTAATTTGGGGGGTCAAAAGTAAAAATTTTCCAGTAGATTTCAAAAGCGCTGTGAAAAACAAAATAAAAATTAAGAAAAAACGGGAAATCTTACGCAAAATCTGTTTTCGATAAAATTGATTTTGGTTTTTGGTGTAACTTTAAAACAAATGACCGTAGGAACATACAATTTTGACTGAGTGTTTATATTAGCATTTTATATACACCATAACATTTTGAAAATATTTTGACTTATTTTGAGCTGTTTACGGACATTTGTAGTTATCATTTTTTTTATTTTTTTTTTTATATAAATATCAATTAAATTTTATTTGTTGGTTATAAAAGCTATAAAGTTTAATAGAAGGTTCCTATTATATTGTTTCAAAGGCGGATGAAAAAAATTAAAAATCCATAGCCACATTTTTTGTTTATAAGCATCTAAAGTTCATATATTGACAAAATACGTAAAAATAAATTATTTCGAGTTAGAAATTCATGAAAAATTTTCTTTTTAAATCTAAAATTTGAAAATGGAATACAAGAATCCTCATAAGTTTGTCTACCTTTTTCAAAAAAAAATGTCTACAAGCAAGTCAAATTAAATTTTTATGAGTGTTTGAAATTCATATTTTTACAACATTTGATATTCACTCGATTTCTTACGTAACGATTTTCTTATTTTGTTGTAATTAAAAAATTAATAACTATAGAAACTTGAAAATTTCACTGAATGTTTATATTAGCATTTGATATATAAGATAAAATTTTGAAAATAATTTGACTCTTTTTGAGCTATTATTACGGACATTGTAAGTTTTCAATTTTTTTAGTTATTTTTTCTATAAATATCAATAAAGTTTTATCTGTTGGGCCAAAAAGTGTAAAAAATTAATACAAGGCTCCTGATACATTGTTACAATAACAGTTGAAAAATATTAAAAATAAATAGGCACAAATTTTTTTTATAAGCATTTGAAGTTAAAATGTTGACAAAATTTATCAAATTTAAAATTGAATAATTATTTTTTAGTTAAAAATTTATAAAATGTTCAACTTTTATATCTAAGGTTTGAAAATTTAAAACAATATTCCACGTAAATATTTAATTCTGTTGCCAAAAATTCTAAGAAATACATAAGCACAGTTTATTTTTATAGTAATTTTAAGTTCAAATTTGGATGAGATTACATATTAAAAACCTGGAATAACTATTTTAGTTATTGTGTAGTGATTGTAATGATTGTATAATATTATTTGTGGGTACTTGAAACTTCTAAAGTATACTATTATATATCTATGATAGTACCACGGTTTGTTGTTGATATGTAACGCGTTACCTGATGGATATTGTGATATGATTAATTTGGGATTTATCATTAATACATTTTATAGGTCAATTTATTTTTAATACTATAGATAAGTATACCTATAATAGGTATGTCTAATACCTAGACTGACAAACCATCTCCGCTCAGAATCGTTTTTCTTATACAGTGATATTACATCATTGAATTCAAATTTAATACTATCCATTATACAGTGACCCACATGTAACCTACTGTACAGCAGAGTGACATCCACTTATCCACCTTTTTTTTTATTACCTAGCATTTAAAGTTTAAAAATTGATAAAATATGTAAAAATCACGAAAATTAGTTAAGAATTCGTAAATAATTTTCTTTTTAAATCTAAGATTTAAAAATGTAATAAAAGATTCCTCATACTATTGTCTATCTTCATCAAAAAAAAAAAAATGTCTACAAAAAAGGTCAAATTACATTTTTATGAGCGTTTGAAATTCATATTTTTACAACATTTGATATTCGCTCGATTTCTCATGTGACGATCTTCTTATTTAATTGTAATTAAAAAACAAATGACTGTAGATATTTGAAAATTTCACTGAATGTTAATATTTTCATTTTTTATACACCATGACATTTTGAAAATATTTTGACTTTTTTTGAGCTGTTTCCGGACATTCTCAGTTTTCAATTTGTTTAGTTTTTTTTTCTATAAATATCAATAAAATTTTGTTTTTTGAGTAAAAAAGCGAGAAAATTTAATGCAAGGCTCCTGATATATTGTTATAATAGCAGTTGAAAAATATTAAAAATATATAGGCACAATTTTTTTTTATAAGCATTTAAAGATCGAATTTTGACAAAATTTATCAAATTTAAGATTCAATAATTATTTTGTAGTTAAAAATTTATAAATTAGTTTGAAGATGGTACTTTAATGTTTAAAGAAGTCATTTTTGATTTTCTCAATAGGTATTTAATGCCGCAGAAAAAACCACCGATAAATTACGAAAAACTGGTAAAAATTGGATTTTAATTTATAATGCTTTGTTTATCAGCATAGAATCGAATAATACCTATTATAGTATAAATTCTACTTACAGGATGTAATAAATAATAAAAATATCCAGACTGACAAACCGTCTCCGCTCAGAATAGTTTTTCTTATACAAATAAATACAATGATTATATTATATCATTGAATTCAAGTTTAATACAATCATTTATACATTGACCCACTTGTAATCTACTGTACAGCAGAGTGACATCCACTTACCCAACTTTTTTTACTTTTTACTTTTATGAATGACAAAATAAATCTTAAATTTCATATTCAAAAGCAGAATATTTTTCTGAGTAAAAATGGAACGCCGAACAAATAGTTAACTAGATATGTATGGCTATGATAATTTATTATTTTAAGTATTTAAAGTCAAGATGAGTGGAGCGGAGTGGCACTAAATAGTGAATAGTACCCCCGCCAAATTGTTTGAATAAGTTAAACTTATTGACACAATTACACGGTTTGACGATAAGGCGGTATTGACTTAAAAGTTAATAACAATAGTCAATAGGTAATAAATGATATAAATATTATTAACTAGTTTCAATAATAACGATTAAATATTAACAGTACAATAAATGCAATATTTTCGGCAAAAATTAATTCTAACTACCGTAGTCCGTAGTACTATTAGTAAAATCAATTACCAAAATACAGGAAATAAAGGAATTTCTTGTGGCAATACAAGCTTATTTTTTTGAGAATCACCCATTATTACTGTAAATTGTAAAAAATTTTAGAAGATGTTGTTGTAAATTTAAATATTCAAAAGGGTAGTTACTGAGTTATGATTCACCTATATATCTACTAATAGTTCGTGATTATAATACAAAATATGAGAAATTTAGTAACTTAGAAACTACTTGTTTGATTTTTATTTATTTAGATGCATCAACGTTTTCCGAAATATAATTCACTTAACACTTTACAGTAAAACAGAGTGGCACTGGTTCTCATTTGAAAAAATAAGTTTATATCACCACTAAACATCCCTTAAATGGTAGGTAAACAAAATCTGTGTATTTAAAAACATGTTTATACTTTTTACTTCAGAATTTGCTTGATGAATCACCCCGTATATAATGTTGATTTATTACGCACACTGGACAGGTATAGAAAACCGAGACGGACTTGTCTAAATATCTACTAAAACTGATTCGAGACCACAAATCTTTCAATAAACATCGCAGTTTCAAGGCTATTGTGAATTCATGAAGTCACGGAGGTACCTACTATATAATATATATATGTATTTTTTTAACATTTATTTGAATATATACAATCCGTTATATTAGTTACAACTTACAATAAGCATATGGGCTGGATTATACAGTTGACTTTGAAATCGCGAGGGGAGTAGCTACCCAGCAGTAACACTCGACGTGAAATTACTATAATATAAGAATATATTTTATAAAATAATGTGCAATGTGTATCACAAATCAACAAATCAAAAGTTAAGGATAACACCAAAATAAATAATAATTACAAAATATAGGTATCTACATCACTGGCAATTCACAGCAGTTTTATCATATTATACATTAAATGCATAAATACAAAAAAAAATGATTTTACTTGTATATCACAGGTATATCAACAAGGTTTTATACATTATTATTTATTAGCAACTAGTACTACAGTCTACAAAGTACAAAGTACCTACTACCTATAGCATTATATCCTTTAATATTATTAATGATTGGTCTTTAAAATCGATCAAAATATGAGCTATATTACCTTTTGATATACTAGCTGCTTATACTTTTGTTATATAGATAGGTAGTTTCATACAACTATAATGATTATACAAAAGGAAATAGAAAAATAATGTTTATATTTCTTATTTGTATAACCTCGGTATGGTATTAATTGAATTGTAATGGTTTGTAAATAGTAATACATATTAAATATATACCTAATATTATTCAAAGCTACTCGCTAAACGACGCTTGAACGAGTAACGACGTTAGTTTACCTTATATACGTCAGGAAGTCGAAACAAATATTTCATAATATTAACTGTTGATGTTCATTGTAAATGTACACAATATATTCATGTATGTTTATTGATTTGTTTATGTTACAATAAACGCTGAACTCAAAATCAGTCATAAAATAGTGCTGAGCTGCGCTAACACAGTAGATAACACTCGAACGGTTAGTATTCTTTATATTGCGAATAAATATTAAATACACTTGTTGTAATTTTTGTCTAACGATAACTAATAGGATTTAAATATATTTTTATACATAATATTATAGGGTATTTGGTATATAAAAATAATTAATATAGTAAGTATATACACTTAAATTCTCAATTGCTGTTTTCGATGTAGGTTAAATAAGTATAACCTATAGTCTATCTATACCTATCTATAGCTAGTAGCTACATTAACATTCTGGGTTGTCCACTGTATCATTTTATGGAAGTAACAATCTTAGATGTACGTTTAAATATTTCACCAATTGATAAGTACAGAGAAAATAGATGGGCAATTAATGGTAATTATATTACGAAAGTCATAGAAAAGCTGGCGAAGCTTTTGTGATATTTGCTAAGCCCATTCAAACTATACATGTAATTAAACGAGGTGAACGTATTTTTAAACTATGGTAATTATTAACTGTTTTGCTTTAACAACAGAAAAAAAATTGTGACCACAGGTCTTGACGTAATAACGTATACTCGGCGCGAAATCAATATTATATATTATTGTAGAAGCCCCGGTGGGTGGGACGGACTTGCCTTATACACGTTTTGAGCATGCTCAGACTGAGAGCTTGCATTGCCATACTGTTATAGCCAGCTGGACGTTACTGCTGCTGTAGAAGTTATCCGTAGTCATACGCCATTCCGGAGAACTATTAAATATATAATTCATTATATTATAATAATTCAATAATAATCACACCGGAGAAATATTAAAAGCTGCAATGTCCTATTATTAAACCATAATGATCAATAAGCGAATCCAGATGTTCGGGTAAGAATTGATTATAATTATTATTTTGTATAATTCACATATTCAAAATTAACATACTTATAATTAGTTATTATAATTAATAATAGCAATATTACCTATTGTACACAAATATATTTAAACATATGTCATATATCTATATATAATATTATGCAGATCACCCGCAGCGTCAGTGTGGGCTTTATCGTGGTTAGCCGTTTTTGCGATTAACGCAAATTCGTCTGAACTAAAGGAGTTCCAATTCAAGCACCACAACAATGAAGAAATATACGATGCCATTTTGCAAATACGGGAAAAATGCCCAAGCATCACTAGTTTATACAGGCTGTCGGAAGACTCCGTAGAAGGCCGTCCTCTTTTAGTCGTCGTGTTTTCAATTCATCCAACCTACCATAAACCAAGTACTTACATTTTTTACTAATTGTATCACTATACCTACATATTTAATAATTTAAAAAATCACGCTTTAACGTTCATCGATTTTCTATAGTGGATCCAGAGTTCAAATATATAGCCAACATGCATGGTAACGAAGTACTCGGAAGGGAGCTACTATTGAAATTGGCGGATTACTTTTGTGATGAGTATAATGCAGGAAACGAGGAAATAGTAAAATTAATTACCAAAACTAGGATTCACCTAATGCCGACAATGAATCCTGATGGATGGCAAAGATCAACAGATGATGTACAATATTATTCATTTACATTGCATAACAATGATTTAAAAAATTTGTGAACTCATATATTTAGGGTGGCAGCAACTATTTAATTGGGAGAGACAACGCTGAGGGTGTGGATTTAAACAGAAATTTCCCAGATTTAGACCGAATCGTTTTTGATAACGAAGCATATTATAAAGACATAAACAATCATTTAATGCAAATGGTGGATCATTTGGAACAACCGGTAATTGCTATTTTTAAATTATTTTAATTTTTGGTTTTTTTTTTACTTTCTTTAAAAAAATGTTATCCATTTATTATTATTACTATTATAAAACAAATTGTTTAATTGCCTTTACCTACAGCACATTTTATTTATTTTATAAAAAAAAAAAGTTCTTAAATTTTTATAGTTGTTTGAGTATATCTGTATTCGTATAAATTACATGCATGGTTTTTTATTGACAATAATTAGATTATTTTTTTTGTACCTACCTATACCTATATTCGTTATAGTACAAATATACCAATGTACGAAATTAATTGATGGTTTAAAAACTAATGATCTAGTTGTTTTTAATTAAGGCAAAGTGTAATAATTTGGTAAAAATTAGTAAAAAGAAATAAGTAGAACATTAAAACATTTTAATGGTGTCAGGACTGGTGTAATGGCATCATTATTATATAATATTATTTGTATGCCTGTGCCCGCATATAGGTGCAACCAGAAACCAAGGCTGTAATGCAAATGATTATGTCCATACCGTTCGTGGCTTCAGCTAATCTTCACGGAGGTGATTTAGTTGCCAATTATCCATACGACGCTAGTAGATACGGCAATGTGCAAGGCGAATATGCCACAAGTCCCGACGATGAAACATTTAAGTAATGTTTTGTCATAAATATTATTTATACATATAAAACTAATACAGTAATACTAACTATGATAATATATAAGCTGAGTTTGTAATGTTTTATTATATTTTATTTAGATGGTTAGCTTTATCCTATTCAAATTATCACGCAGATATGGCCAATCCGAACAGAATGCCGTGTAGAGGTGGTGACAAAAATTTTGGCAAAGAAGGTGGTATCACTAATGGTGCTAAATGGTATAGTGTTAGAGGAGGTAAGATTTGATTTAATAATTGTTTACATAATATTAAATATTTTTTTAAATTGAAATAAATACAATAAATGAATAATTATAACTAAATACAATTTTAATAAGGACGAATATATTTACGCGCGAGTATTAATTGTAGTCTTTAGTCTGTACTATACAACCGCGGGGTTATCAATTTATAATTTTAGAATGACACTTGACACTCATTACTTCGAAACCATATAAGTACATTTTTGAAAAAAAGACGTTTACTATTATTAAAGTTATAAAAAACCATTGTAGTTTATAAAATTATAAGCATGGTCTAGGTATATTGTTTAGGTAGGTAAGCGGAATAGAATAACCAATATTTCGCACTTCATTACATAATTTACCTATCTAAACATAAAATGCTTGTAATAATATGCGTCATTAATTCAAAACATTTCCTAAATAAATTTGAAAATTGACTAATAAATAAAGCATTTCAATAATTCTATGATTAGAATAATATTACTGAAAATCAATTTTAATAATTTTATTTAAAACAATATAATTTCAACTAGCTGTTTGGCCCACGATGAGAAACAACCTATACTCTGTTTCAAAAGAGAACATATCGGTCGGCAACCAATTAATATCCGGCGGTGCGCATCCCCCACAAATTTTCCATTGTTACCGTGATCACGTGGTTTTCACCGCACGAATAGAATCATTTGACATGCGCGAAAGCGGTATGTTCTCTTTTGAAAAGGAGTATATAATATATATATATATATATATATATGTCATACTATCTTTAATATAGGTCCTATAATAATCCTGAATACTATAACTTAAACTATATTGTTATTAGTTACTAGTTAGTAAGTACCTTTTGGTGGAAAAATATAATTTACGAATAAAAATGTACCTATATGATTTAATTAATGTTATAAGAAATCTTTCCCGAATTGTATAGCCATTTTCTATACACGTAGAATTTTAATTTTTAGCATGTTAATATATACGATAGTTAATTGGTAAAGCCCGGTAAAGTTAACAAAAATGTGACATTTTCGTTCACTAAATTCAATAGTGTGGAAAGTGTGCTATTAGTTTTGATATTAGGGTGAATTGACTATAGGTATTATATCAATTTTAGGTAAGGACATTATCTGTACATTAGCAACGGCTTTTATTCGATATTTTAATTTTTAAGCGAGATATAAGTATTTTTAATTTGTGATATCTCAAAAAATCATATCTTACTTGAATTAAAATATCGAAAAATTGTTGATGCTTTAGCACAGATAATGTTCTTGACTTAAATTTTTATAATAGGTCAATTCATTCCAATATCAAAACTAGAAGCCCACTATTGAAACTAGTGAATTAAAATTAGCTACGTCGTTATGCATAGGTTCAAATAGGAGGGAGGACTTTAGGGGCTAAGCAACCCAAAAATTTCCTTCATTTTGTTTTAAGTTTATTCAATATTATCAAAGTAAGGATTTAGCCCCCCCCCCCCCAAATTCCAAACGCTATTTGCGCCTATGGTCGTACGTGTTGGGTAAACGTGCTTTTAGGAGTACCGAGTACTCCGACAGTCGAGTACGGTCTATATTCTATAATAATAATTCATAATTATTTAATACTTAATTTAATATTATTATCATCTTACTATATACTATATAAGATGATTTTTTTTTAATGTTAACACTCGTTGTTATAAAATGTGTTTACGTTTCTGAAAATATTTTTTTTTTATTATTTTTCCCTTTTATAGAAAATTAACTTTTCTACTTTTTCGATTGACAACAAACATTTTTAAACTTCATATTCTCAAACAGAATATTTTTCTAAGAATTAATAATAAATAAATAAAATCAAACTTCACACGATAAATTAATTGTTTAAAATATCTTATAAAGTTATAAGGTTTGACGAACAAAAAAGTGGACGAACCAACCTGTACCTATACTCCTGACATGGCAGGCTGTGTCACACCACTCCGCTAATTTTAACTCTAAATAGGTACTTATAAGTTATAAGTTATAACCAATTGGCTATAAAAAATATTGTTTTATGATAAAGTAAAATTATGTAATAAAAAAATATTCAAAAACTTTTTGATATTATGACAGGATACTTTTAAAAGAATCACTGTATATAATATTTATTATAAATTTATAAATAATTATACCGGTTTTATAATAGTATAGCCTATTAAAAATGTTTGACATATATACCAATACGTACCTACTTTAACCGTTTAAGCTTAATACAATATACATTACAATTAATATATTAATTAGTTAATAAACACAATTACTATAAATACATTTTATAACTTACACTTGATTTTTCTGACATTGTATTGTTAATAAACTTAAACATAAAATAATAGTTTTATTTTTAAAAATTAAACTGTAAATTATTTTTTTCAGAAATATTTGTTACATCAGGTGTGTAATACGTAAATGTTAAATAAATATGTCTATTTTCATATAGGTATATTGATTATTGAATATAGGTATTGACGTATTACGTATAATATTGTACAAATAACCAATATATTTTGAACCAATAATGTTGTACATTGCATTTAGTCCATTCTTGATTTCGTTGAACAAAAATAGTAGTGGTATATTATTAAGGGAGTATAAAAATAATAATGGTAAATATAAATGGCTTAAATATTTTTTCGGTTTGCCGTATATTTTCCCCCAGAAGAATAATATAAATTATAGATAATACATTTTGCAAATTATTAAGAGCTATTACTATAATAATTGCTTTTACTTGAATTGTAATTTTAATGAATGTATGCTAACTAGAACCATCCAAATCATAAACTTAATATTTGAAATTCGATTTCAGGAATGCAAGACTTTAACTACTTATCTTCCAATGATTTTGAATTACCTTAGAGCTGGGTTGTGACAAATACACAAAAGAAAGTGAACTAGAAAAAGAATGGAACAGAAACAAAGATGCACTCATCAACTTGATTTGGCAGGTATATCAATAAATTAATTATATTCATATATCCAAATCTAAGGGAAAAATTCAGGAGGTAAAGGGTTTTTCTGCGACTTCTACCCCCATACTCAATGAATTGTTTTTCTACGTATGTTTATGTAATAGATAGAATGATACACAAAGCATGCTCACTCTCATTTTTTCTAAATAATTTATCTAAATTCAAATTTTTGTAATTGTTTTGTAAACTTATTACTTAAGGACCATATTTTTAAATACCTACTTTTATATTTTTACACCATGTAAGGTCCTGTGGCGATACCAACTCCTTTTTTGAAAATGAGAACTAATCTTTTTTATTATCAATTACAAAGCAGATGATTTTTTTTTAAATGTTAATGTCACTAAATCAAAATTTTAACAAGTTGTTACCGACTTTCTGAGTTATTAAAATGTGTTTACTAAAACTAACAGTCTTTAAAAATAGTTTCACAAAACTATAAAATAATCATATAGATAACAGTGTCGTAAGCAATCTACTATAATTAAAAAAAAAAAGATTTGTAAGTAGTTTTAGTAGATCACCTACGACACCAGTGACCAGAGCCCGACATGTAGATCGTAACAATTATGGTAGATTGCTTACGACACCAATGAACTATAAGTAGATCGCTTATGACACCGTCACCATAATATACCTATTATCCAATCTTTAATTTACTGTTCAGAACTTATTATACTCAGACAATTTTTATAAATTATAAAATGTTAATGGATTAAAATTAATTATTATAATTTTCAAATAATCATATAGTCTTTATAGGTGTCTGCTAAACATACATAAGTTATCATGGATCTTTATTGCCTTTTAATTATTAGTTCACAATATTAAATTACTGAAAATATACTATTAGAATTTAAATTTAGGTACCTACATCTGTAATACAAAAAACCTTATAATTAACAGTTTATGGGAAAAAAAAAGTTGGTGCACGCCACAGTATACTCTTTAAACGGTATAAAAATCTAAGTAGGTTGCAGGTACTAGAGAATGTGGTCATAATGTATAATAAAAAATTCCAAAAATCAGAATTTGAATAAATACATTATCAAAGGAAAAAAAGGCGGGTAAGTCGTGGATGTCGCTCTGCTGTACAGTAGGTTACAAGTGGGTTACTGTAATGGATGGAATTAAATTTGAATCCAATGATATTATATCATTGTATACGAAAAACGATTCTGAACGGAGATGATTTGTCAGTCTAGGATATATTATTTTAAAGAAAA
>NC_042494.1:70074598-70075913 GCF_005508785.2 Acyrthosiphon pisum | reverse complement strand
TTATAAGAAACCTTGTATTAAATTTTCAAAGTTTTCTATCCAACCAAAAATTTTTTATCGTTATTTTAAAAAAAAATACTTAGAAAAATTGAAAATTTCATTTGTCTATAAATAGCTCAAAAAAAGTCGAAACACTTTGAAAATTTAACCCTGTATAGACAACGCTAATATAAACATCTGTTGCAAATTTCAAGTGCTTACAATAATTATTTTTTGAGTTACAGTAAAATTAAGTTTTCGTTTTTGTCAAAAATTGGTTTTGCGTAAAAATTCGCGTTTTTCCGTTATTTTTTTAAGGTTTTTCCTGCCGCTTTTGAAAAGTATTGGGAAATTTTCACTTTTGACCCCCCAAAGTACCAACTAGATTCACTTTCCTTTCAGAAAAAGTACAACTTTTGAAAATCGAAGCATTTTTACTGCTCCAAAAGTTGTCGTCAGACACAAAAAAAAAAAAAAAAAAACACACATCATTGTAAAATCAATACATTCATCACTTCGTTCAGAATCTAAAAATGGAAGTGAGTATGCTTGGTGAATCACTGCGTATAAATTTACCTATAGTCTATATGTTATTTTAAACTTAATTTATGAATTAAATGTATAATATACATCAGGATAATGATAAAGCCATTCAAATTGTACCAAACCCTTATTTTCTACCAGGTACCTCCTTTCTAACTCAAAACAATTTGGATAACCATAAATTATATAATACCTAATACAATATGTAATATCTAGGCTCATATTTGAAGTTACCTAACAAAGATCAAAGTAAATTTATTTGTATATTTTCAATCACTTTAATTTTCGTGCAAACAGATAATACTAACATAAAATAATATTTAATTACGTACCGTATTTCCAAATAAATTCTTAATAACAGATTTATATCGTAATATTTTCTTAGTTTAATTTGTTTTTATATGTTAATATTTGAAATTAATACTTAATAATTGTGTTATTTAAAATGTTTCAGTCACATATCGGAATTAAAGGAATAATTAAAGACGCGGTTACGTTAAAACCATTAGTAAATGCATTTATCAAAGTGGTAAATGTTACTAATGGCCAACTGTCACCAATCTTACACGATGTAACTTCCGGTAAGTTTAAAACTATTTATAGATTATAGACATAATAATATTATAGTGTGTAATGATAGTCTGATAGTCATATCGTACAATGACATTTTTGTGATGTGTAAAAAATTTGATTCGTTATTTTTGGAAAATTTTAGTTCAAGACGGAGACTATTACAGACTGCTCACAGATGGTGATTATCACGTCACGGCTTCCATGGATGGATATTTATCTT